>NC_135823.1:13282818-13582818 GCF_964213995.1 Mustelus asterias
GTGTAAAGAGAAAGACATTTCCTGTAACCCATCAAAATTTGTAACTGTCTAAAGAAAAGACATTCAAAGTGAAAAGTCCTGGATATCGAAAAAACAGCTGCCACAGACAGATCCACCCAGAACACTTGGAAATACACAATGGGTGACATATTTCAAGCCCAAGCTGCCCAGCCACAAACAAAGGATTGCAAATGACACAGGCAGTGTCCAGAAGGTCTTCAGCAGAGGCACCAAGCAGAGGGCTGTGCACTGTCTTGATCTCGCTCTCCCTTTGGGAATAAATGTTTTGTCCAGTTTGAGAAGCAAACTCTATCAGAAATATACCAGTGAACTGGGATCTTATAATAATTGCCTCTTCTTCCACAACTGACTGCATCTGAGTAACCAGCTAATCTATCTTTGCCACAAGGTTTAAAAATTACACCTCAAGGTCAATCCAAACTTTAAATCAAAATTTGCAGATGATACAAAGTTGGGTGGGAGAGTGAGCGGTGAGGAGAAGGCAGAAATGCTTCAGCGTGATTTGGACAGGCTGAGTATGTGGGCATCTGCATGGTACTTGCAGTAAAACGTGGATAAATGTGAGATTATCCACATTGGTAGCAATAATAGGAAGACAGATTATTACTTGAATGGGTGTAAACTGAGAGAGGTTGATGCTCAACGAGACCTTGGAGTCTCGCTGAAAGTAAGCATGTAGTAAAGAAGGCAAATGGTATGTTGGCCTTCATAGCAAGAAGGTTTCAGTATAGGAGTAGGGATGTTTTGTTGCAATTGTATAGAGATTTGGTGAGGCCACACCTGGAGTATCTGCAGTTTTGGTGTCCTTATCTAAGGAAGGATATCCTTGCTTTAGAGGGAGCACAGCAAAGGTTTACCAGGCTGCTTCCTGGGATGGCGGGTCTGCCATGTGAGGAGAGACTAAGTCGGTTAGGATTATATTCACTGGAGTTTAGAAGAGTGAGAGGAGATCTCATAGAAACGTATAAAATTCTAACAGGGTTAGACAGGGTAGATTCAGAAAGAGTGTTCCCAATGGTGGTGGAGTCCAGAACTAGGGGTCATAGTTTGAGGATAACGGGTAAACCTTTTAGAACTGAGGTGAGGAGAAATGTCTTCACCCAGAGGGTGGTGATTGTGTGAAATTCACTACCACAGAAAGTAGTTGAGGCCAAAACGTTGTCTGGTTTCAAGAAGAAATTCGATATAGCTCTTGGGGCTAAAGGGATCACGGGATATGGGGGGAAAGGGGGGGAATCAGGATATTGATCAGCCATGATCAAAATGAATGGCGGAGCAGGTTCGAAGGGCCTACTCCTGCTTCTAGTTTCTATGTTAACGACAGTTAACTGTATATTCTTTTATCTTTTTCATTGGACTCTAATTCCTCTTATTTGTGTGTTGGCGTGTGTGGGGAGGGAGGTGTGGAGTGTGTATGTCTGTGTTTGTGGGGGTGGGGGTGTGTGTGGGGGATGTGGATGTGTGGGGTGGTGTGTTGTATGGGTGTGCGTGTGTGTGTGTGTGTGTGGGGGGGGGGGGGGGGAGTGGTTGTTCCAAGGGTGTGTATGGGAGTTGGTTGGGTGTGCGTATCTGTGTGTGTGCTATCAGGGTGTGCGTTGGATATCTGAGCATGTGTGTGGGGGATGTGTGTGGGGTGGTCTGTTATAGGGTTGTGCATGTGTGTGTGGGGGGGGTTGGGTGTGTGTGTATGTGGTGTGTTATGGGGTGTGTGTGTGTTATGAAAGTGTGTGTGTGTATGGCATGGTGTGTTGTAGGGGTGTGTGTGTGTTATCAAAGTGTGTGTGTTGTGTGTCTGTGTGTGTGAGGTACAGTGTGTTGTAGGGGGTGTGTGTGTGTGTGTGTGTGTGGCACGGTGTGTTGTAGGGGTGTGTGTGTATTTGTTAATTTTTTTTAAAAGGTGTTTGATTAGCTCCGTAGTGCTCATAGCTTTAACAGTGAATAGATTCTGACGTGGAGAAGGCCTGTCCTGTGAGAAAGATAAAACCTTTCTTGTGACCAATCGAGCCGGTTGACTGGGGGAAGAGATAGTTCACCTCCTCTCACCTGGTCATAACAAACTAAACAAGCTTTCAGCATTTGGTTTCATCTTCTTTTAAATAAAGTGATGAGCGAGATTTCCCTCATCGGTAAGATTTTCAGCAGAAGTGGGCCTGGGACACAAACCAGTGTCAAAAAAATATACACACAAAATGAAAAAGATGCTTGTTATTTTCTTCTGATCCGGAGGCAAGGTTTATAAGCACATTATCAAATCTCTCTCACCAATAGCAATTCATTTCTAAATGGCCTTAGAATAATTTGTGCGAACAGAAATGAGTTCATACAGCCTTAAAGAAACAACTTGCATCTTAGTGACAGAATCGGATGTTGTACTCTCCCTCTGTCAGCCATACAGAAAGACCATTTTAACTGACTCACTTTCAGCAACACTTCAAGCGGTTTGTGAAGAATATTAAATACATGGGATATAAACTCCAAACAAACCACAACCA
This sequence comes from Mustelus asterias, assembly GCF_964213995.1. Classification (NCBI taxonomy): domain Eukaryota; kingdom Metazoa; phylum Chordata; class Chondrichthyes; order Carcharhiniformes; family Triakidae; genus Mustelus; species Mustelus asterias. Next base: position 13,285,332 of record NC_135823.1, read on the forward strand.
TGTATCGTTTTCAAACTAATTATCTTGTCCTAAATGGAGATTTACATGACTGTTTAATTTGATCTTTCCTGTGGTCAATCCAGGTCATTTGCTATTTGGTGGCACAGTGGTTAGAGCTGCTGCCTCACAGCGCCAGGGACCAGGGTTCGATTCCCGGCTTGGGTCATTGTCTGTGTGGAGTTTGCACATCCTCCCCGTGTCTGCGTGGGTTTCCTCCAGGTGCTCCAATTTCCTCCCACAGTCCAAAAATGTGCATTTTAGATTGATTGGCTATGTTAAATTGCCCCTTAGTGTCAGGGGATTAGCAGGGTAAATATGTGGGGTTGCAAGGATGGGGCCTGGGTGGGATTGTGGTCAGTGCAGACTCGATGGACCAAATGGCCTCCTTCTGCACTGTAGGGATTCTATGGGATTCTATTGAGTAGTTAGCTAAAGATCAGAGCACTCATCTCAAAATTAGAGTCTTTTTTTATGTCAACACCCATTTATTTGGTTTACAAAGCACTATTTTTGTTTGAATTTTTAAAAAATAGAAGATACAAGAACAGGTTTGAGCAGAACAGAAAGATGGGTTTTGCTGCTGCAGGCTGAATAGATTGTCCACTTTATCAAAGCTGGGAAATTAATCTGTCAGAGCAAAAAGCGAATACCTGAACTCAAAAAAATTGCCTCTGACATATCAGTGACACTGTTCCAATGGCAATGCTACATTAAGGAATCAATCTAAAGTAATGTTAGAAAAAATTAGCCTCCGTGTGTTTCGATGATAACTCTTGCTAACATTCCTTTGATTTAACTCCTCAATGTAGCATCTATGCGCGACAAATTTCCACATCACATGTGGATGTTGATGTAGGCTGGAGTTTTCCCAGGGCCATGAAAATGGGGTTTGGAAGGGAAGATGGAAATTTAGCTCCCCGATTCCTACCTTCAAACAAATTCCCCCTGCTTGTGAATGTAATAAGCTGCACAAACATGGGAGGTGGGCAGGCAATAAAGACATTTAAAGCCTGAATTAATGACCATTTTCACGTGGAGAGTCATAGAAACATAGAAACTAGAAGCAGGAGTAGGCCATTCGGAACCTTCGAGCCTGCTCCGCCATTCATTTTGATCATGGCTGATCATCAAATTCAACATCCTGATCCTCCTTCGCCCCCCATATCCCTTGATCCTTTTAGCCCCTAGAACTATATCGAATTCCTTCTCGAAATCACACAATGTTTTGGCCTCAACTACATTCGGTGGTAGTGAATTCCACACATTCACCACCCTCTGGGTGAAGAAATTTCTCCTCACCTCAGGAGCGAATCCTCAAACTATGACCCCTAGTTCTGGACTCCCCCATCATTGGGAACATTCTTTCTGAATCTACCCTGTCTAACCCTGTTAGAATTTTAAGTTTCTATGCGATCCCCTCTCACTCTTCTAAACTCCAGTGAATGTAATCCTAACCGATTTAGTCTCTCTTTATATGATGGACCTGCCATCCCAGGAATCAGCGTGGTAAACCTAGCCACATTTCGTGGCATTGCATGGACCCCCTGTGAATGAATCCGAGATGGTTTTACAGATGGGAGCTGACGCTGTGTAATAATGGAGGCCTCTTATTCATTTGCCAGCAGTAATTCGGAATGCCAAGCAGAAGGTATGCCATTGCGATCATATCACTGGCAACCACTCCCCTCCTACCGAAGGCCCCCCCCCCATTGAACTGCTACCGTTCCAAGTGAGGGCCCCACACTACAAAGGAGGCCTGTGGTCATATCCATTGGTCCCTCAGAATGTGCCTCCCGACAGTTAACTCATTCCTAATCATGGAGCTGGCCAAGAGGGCCCCCAACACCAGGAGGCCCCGGTCCCCAATGGGGTCAACATTCAGAATGATTTTGACCAGGGGAAAGATTATGTCAAATGAATTGTGGTAAAACAGGTGGAAATCCTTTCCAGCGAATCAGTCAAATTAATGATATTGTTCAAAACCGGAACTCAAAATCATCAAACTAAAGGATGTAATCATGGCAATCAATGCAAATATGTCAATCAAGGTGGAATTGAAGCCGCATCTGCTATTTTGCTGTGTAATTAAATGGGAAGAATAACAGTCATTATATTTCCCATTCGTACACTATTTGCTGGAATTGGAAATGTCAGCAAAATATCATTTTTCAAAACTAGCAGCTGCTCGAACCAAAGCGGGGCCAAAATTCCTTGGCCACTTGGACAGCTTCCATTTGGAATTTAGTGGGGTGCCAGCGGAAAGCCACAGGATAAAGCTGAGACACAGAGTCCCAACTACACTGGGAAAATCTTCCTCGGCCTGTTCGAGGTCAATCCGCCATCTAATCATTAACAAGACCAGCCATGTTATTGGCCAGAATGTACACGTTTTATTCCGAGAGATCCCATATTCCTGGGCCGCAAGGGATTGGCAGAGCTGCAGGGCTCAAATCTCATAATTTCAGCACCATATTTTCCTAATGTGGTTTAACAATTCAAGGTATCAAATTTGTGATTTCTTCAAGAAATGCATAAATGTATTACTTCAGTTTCTTGAGGGAACATTGAGACCCACAATGTTTGATGCTGTTCAGTTCAGCCAACGGGAAGCGCAGAATTGAATAGGAATAGTATTGAACCTGGGATGCTATCGACTACAACTCAGCCTTCAACACCATTATTCCTAACTCATCTCCAAACTCCGTGGTCTGGGCCTCGGTTCCTCCTTCTGTGACTGGATCCTGAACTTCCTAACTCACCGACCACAATCAGTAAGGATAGGCAACGACACCTCCTCCACAATCATCCTCAACACCGGTGCCCCACAAGGCTGTGTTCTCAGCCCCCTACTATACACATTATGCACCTATGACTGTGCAGCCAAATTCCCCTCCAATTCGATTTTCAAGTTTGCTGACGACACCACCGTAGTGGGTCGGATCTCAAACAATGACGAGACAGAGTACAGGAATGAGATAAAGAATCTGGTGAACTGGTGTGGCAATAATAATCTCTCCCTCAATGTCAACAAAACGAAGGAGATTGTCATCGGCTTCAGGAAGCGTAAAGAAGAATATGCCCCTGTCTACATCAATGGGGACGAAGTAGAAAGGGTCGAGAGCTTCACCTTTTTAGGTATCCAGATCACCAACAACCTGTCCTGGTCCCCCAGTGCCAACACTATAGTTAAGAAAACCCATCAACATTTCTACTTTCTCAGAAGACTAAGGAAATTTGGCATGTCAGCTACGACTCTCACCAACTTTTATAGATGCATCATAGAAAGCATTCTTTCTGGTTGTATCACAGCTTGGTATGGTTCCTGCGCTGTCCAAGACCACAAGAAACTACAAAGGATCGTGAATGTAGCCCAGTCCATCACTCAAACCAGCCTCCCACTCATTGACTCTGTCTACACTTCCTGCTGCTGCGGAAAAGCAGCCAGCATAATCAAGGACCCCACATACCCCAGACATACTCTCTTCCACCTTCATCCATCAGGAAAAAGATACAAAAGTCTGAGGTCACGCACCAACCAACTTAAGAACAGTTGCCATCAGACTTTTGAATGGACCTACCTTGCATTAAGTTGCTCTTTCTCTACATCCTAGCTATGACTGTAACACTACATTCTGCATTCTTTCCTTTCCTTCTCTATGAATGGTATGCTTTGCATAGCGCGCAAGAAACAATACTTTTCATTGTATACTAATACATGTGACAATAATAAATCAAATCAGAGAAACAGCTGACCCCAAATGGTTGCACCTGAAATAACCCTTGAACCCCCAATAGAGCAACAGTCTCACGATCCTCGCACCATCGGCTTCCCTGTTACTTTCTTTTAGTCTAGCCTCAGTGTAATAGAGTTGACATTAATTCGGGTACATCAGTGCATCATTTCAACAGTACAAACATATTCACATATTCATACACTTCAATATTTAGCAATAGTTTACAGGAAAGCAAAACAGTATTATGCTATTCCTATTCTGGGTAAAGCACATAGCCAAGCTGTGTCCCCTTCCCAAGTCACATCTTGTCCTCTACAACCAGAGCATCTTCATTTGTACTCTGAGCTTATTCTCACTGCACCCCCCCCCCCCCCCACCCCCCCCTGTTGCGGTGTCACCTTCCTAGCTTTATCTTCCCTGATTGGGCAGTGTGTTTGCCATCTGCTTTCTGAGCTGGCTATTGGACCATGTTTACTCTCATTTCCATATGGTCTATCAGAAGAAAGTGAGATGTCTTTGTCACAGCCCAGACCTTCAATGTGATCTAGAACTCTGCTTTTCCCATTCTTTCAGGTAATCACGGATACTAATGCTTCCTTATCTGATGATGACCTCCTGGCATGACTAACTTCTGACCAGAGGGACCTGGGGGTCCTTGTGCAAGAATCGCAAAAACTCAGTTTGTAGGTGCAGCAGGTGATCAAGAAGGCAAATGGAATGTTGGCCTTTATCGCGAAGGGGATGGAGTATAAAAGCAGGGAGGTCATGCTGCAACTGTACAGGGTACTGGTGAGGCCGCAACTAGAGTACTGTGTGCAATTTTGGTCCCCTTATTTGCGGAAGAATATATTGGCCTTGGAGGAGTACAGAGAAGGTTCACCAGGTTGATACCGGAGATGAGGGGGTTAGCTTATGAGAGATTGAGTAGATTGGGCCTGTACTCGTTGGAGTTTAGAAGGCTGAGGGGAGATCTTTTGGAGACATATAAGATAATGAAGGGGCTCGACAGGGTAGAGGCAGAGAGATTCTTTCCACTTAGAAAGGAAACAAGAACTAGAGGACACAGCCTCAAAATAAGGGGGAGTCAGTTTAGAACAGAGTTGAGGAGGAATTTCTTCTCTCAGAGGGTAGTGAATCTCTGGAATTCTCTGCCCATTGAAGCAGTGGAGGCTACCTCGTTAAATATGTTTAAGTCACAGGTAGATAGATTTCTGATCAATAAGGAAATTAAGGGTTAGGGGAGCAGGCGGGTAAGTGGAACTAAACCACTATCAGATCAGCCATGATCTTATTGAATGGCAGGGCAGGCTCGAGGGGCTAGATGGCCTGCTCCTGCTGCTATTTCTTATGTTCTTATGACCAGCTTTTCAAGTTCTGAGTCTTTAGTAAGAATCTGTGAACAAACAAAATAGGAGCAAGGTTTGACCACATGGCCTGCTGTAACTGCTCCGTCATTCAATACAATCATGGTAATCTTGGACTTCAACTCTAGTTTCCTGCTCCCCATGTCCCTAATTCCCTGAGATCCAAAACCCTGTCTCTCCCAACCTTAAATGTATTCAATAATGGAGCATCCACAACCCTCTGAGGGAGAGAATTCCAAAGATTCACATCCCTTTGGGTGATGTCATTTCTCTTCATCTCAGTCCAAAATGATTGCGCCCCCCCCCCCCCCCTTATCCAGAGACCGTGCCCCGTGTTTTAGATTCCCCGACCAATGGAAATAATCTGTGTGTCTCTTCTGTTCAGCCCATTCACAATCTTCAGTGTTTCAATAAGATGGCCTCTTATTCTTCTAAACTAGACACAATTTACTCAGCCTCTCATCATAGGACAATCCTCTCATCCCAGGGACCAATCCAGTGAACCGTCTCTGTAATACCCCCTCCATGCAAGTATATTCTTTCTTAAAGATGGAGACCAAACTGCACACAGTATTCCAGAAGTGGTCTCAACAAAACCCAGTACAAATGTAGCAATTTATCCCTGTATTCCAATTCCCTTGGAATAAAGGTCAAATGCCATTTGCCTTTCAAATTGTTTGCTGCAACCCGAATGCTAACTTTCTACATTCTTCATATGAGCACATACAACAGATTTCTCTGCCTATTCCTCATTCCCCATGATCATTTATTCTTTTTATGACTCGAAGGGATTGTTTTGTTCAGCTACTCTCCTCTTTTTTCTATCCTTGCAATAGTTGATGCATTCTGTTTTTATATTCCAACTAGATTACTCTTATATTCTGTTTCATTTTAATCAATTTTTTCTTGCCCTTTGCTGTCTTTTAAAACAATCCCAATCTTCAGGCTTACTTTTATTCTTTGCAACATTATACACCATGGATGTTACAAGTTGCAATAATTTCTTGTTTAATGCTATTATGCTAACAGTATAATTATTAATGTTAGGGACTTTTAAACTACAGCCACTCGCTTCTGCTGACCCTTGCTATTCCTAATCTCCACCCACACTGATTCTCCTTCCAGATTTTCTCAAAATATTGTGTACCTTGGAATATTTATTTCCCAACCTTGGTCATTTTGTAAGAATGTCTGTCATGCTGATTAGATCAATTTATCACTATTTATGACACTATTTCATAGAAACCATAGAAATCATAGAAACCCTACAGTGCAGAAAGAGGCCATTCGACCCATCGAGTCTGCACTGACCACAATCCCACCCATATCCCTACATATTTACCCACTAATCCCTCTAACCTACGCATCTCAGGATACTAAGGGGCAATTTTAGCATGGCCAATCAACCTAACCCGCACATCTTTGGACTGTGGGAGGAAACCGGAGCACCTGGAGGAAACCCACGCAGACACAAGGAGAATGTGCAAACTCCACACAGACAGTGACCCAAGCCAGGAATCGAACCAGTGCTAACCACTGTGCTACTGTGCCGCCCTTATTTCATTTATTTTATATCCCTTATTTCATTAATCCCTTATTTCATTTATCTTATTGCAGGTGCTCCATGCAGTCAGATGAACAAAGCACGGTGGCACAGTGGTTAGCACTGCTGCCTCACAGTGCCAGGGAACTGGGTTCAATTCCGGCCTCGGGTCACTGTCTGCGTGGAGTTTGCATGTTCTCCCCATGTCTGCATGGGTTTCCTCCGGGCGCTCCGGTTTCCTCCCACAGCCCAAAGATGTGCAGGTTAGGTTGATTGGCCATGCTAAATTGCCCCTTACGATTAGCAGAGTAAATTTGTGGAGTTAAGGGAATAGAGCCTGGGTGGGATTGTGGTCAGTGCAGACTTGATGGGCCAAATGGCCTCCTTCTGCGCTGTAAGGATTCTATGAAGTGACTTCAATTTTATTTATTTCTCCACTATTCCTGCATGGACCTTACTCTCTGATGCATTATTACTGGTAATCTATCTGCTCCTTCCTGTCCCACTCAGCTTGTCTTCACCACATCGATATACTTTCCTAAAGCTTCAACCTTTCTCTTTCGATTTCTAAATCTGCCTTCCGCCCACACCTTCCTCCCACTCTGTTAGTTTAAAGATATTTTCCCTACTCTGACCAGATTTACTGCTGTGTTCTTCCGTTTGTATGCTTTATCCCTTCCTGTCACATTCTCCGAAAGCTTGTGTGGCTTTTGCTACCAAATAAACCTGTTGGACTTTAACCTGGTGTTGTTAAACTTCTTACTGTGTTTACCCCAGTCCAACGCCGGCATCTCCACATCATGACATTCTTTTTGCCATGACACTTATCACTATCCTGCACTATCACTTCCTCCTACCCCTTCAGCTTTCCAATCTCCCCTCACATGAACTCTGCACAGACCACATGCTCATTATATAGTTTAAAACCCTTCCCACAGCCCTAGTTATGAGGGTCACCAGAACACTAGTCCGAGCACAGTTCCGGTGAAGACCATCCTAACGGTACAGCTCCCAATTTTCCCTGCACTGGTGTCGGTGCCCCATGAATCAAAACCCGTTTCTCCCACACTAATCTTTAAACCACACATTCCACTCTGATCTTATTGACACGAGGCCAATTTGCTCAGTTAGGAATCTATTTGACAATGTGAGGAGCGATGGCAAAATAATTGGCAAAATGTGTCCATTTCTAATACTTGCAGGCTCCCCAGGTTTGAAGATGAAGAACAGTTTCTGCTCCTTAATCAATGAAGTGACTTAGGAATTGTACATTTGCCATGACAATTTCCACATTACACAGAGAAGAAGCACAGAGTTAAACCGCAGCTTGCAACTTGAACAGAATGTATTGTGGGCAGCAATGGGGAATTGAGAATTTGATGCAAGTGGGAATTCGGTGAAAAGGGTGAACATGTTCCTTTTTGCCTTTAATACGTGTGGTGGTTTGTGTAAGCTTGAGCCAAGAACACTATTTAAATTGATTTCACTCTTAGAACCATAAAATCCCTACCTTACAGGAGGAGGCCATTTGGCCCATTGAGTCTGCACCGACTCTCTAAAAGAGCACCTTACGCAGGCCCGACCCCTTGCCCCATCCATGCGCATTTACCGTGGCTAATCCGCTACACCTCTTTGGACAGTGGGACGAAACCGGAGCACCCGGTGGAAACCTACGCAGACACGGGAGAATGTGCAAACTCCACACAGACAATGACCCAAGGTCAGAATCAAACCGGGTCCCTGGTGCTGTGAGGCAGCAGTGCTAACCACTGTGCAGTGAGAGATGAGACACAGTTTTAAAAAAAGGGATTTCCCATTGAAGACAAAGATGAGAAGAAATATTTTCTCTTAGAGGCTGTGAATCTTTGGAACTCTTGCCCAGAGAGCAGTGCAGACAGGATCAATGAATATTTTTAAGACAGAGATAGATCGGCAGAAACTTAGTCTCTCCTCATATGACAGACCGCCATCCCAGGAATCAGCCTGGTAAATCTTCGCTGCACTCCCTCTATAGCAAGGACATCCTTCCTCAGATAAGGGGACCAAAACTAAACACAACACTCCAGGTGTGGTCTCACTAACACCTGTACAATTAAAGCAAAACATCCCTATACTCAAATCCTCTCACTATGAAGGCCAACAAACTATTTGCCTTCTTTACTGCCTGCTGTACCTCCAATGCTTACTTTCAGTGACTGATGCACAAGGACTTTAAGATCTCGCTGAGCATCCACCTCTCTCAATTTACACCCATTCAAGTAATAATCTGTCTTCCTATTATTGCTATCAAAGTGGGCAATCTCACATTTATCCACATTATACTGCATCTGCCAAGCATATTCCCACTCACTCAGCCTGTCCATGTGTCACTGAAGCATCTCTGCATCCTCCTCACAGCTCATCCTCCCACCCAACTTTGTATCATCTGCAAATGTCACAGTGGGCGACACGGTAGCACAGTGGTTAGCACTGCTGTTTCACAGCTCCAGGGACCTGGGTTCGATTCCTGGCTTGGGTCACTGTCTGTGTGGAGTTTGCACATTCTCCTCATGTCTGTGTGGGTTTCCTCCGGGTGCTCCGGTTTCCTCCCACAATCCAAAGATGTGCGGGCTAGGTTGATTGGCCCGTGCTAAAATTGTCCCTTAGTGTCCTGAGATAGGTAGGAAATTAGGGATTAGCGGGTAAATGTGTAGGGATATGGGGGTAGGGCCTGGGTGGGATTGTGGTCGGTGCAGACTCGATGGGCCAAATGGCCTCTTTCTGCACTGTAGGGTTTCTATGATTTTGTTCCTTCTTCTAAATTAATATATAATGTGAACAGTTGGGGGTCCTAGCACAGATCCCTATGGTACCCCATTAGTCACTGCCTGCCAATCGGAAAAATACCAATTTCCGCCAATTGCTTGCTATCTGCTAACCAGCTTTCGATCTATCTCAAGACACTACCCGCAATCCCATGCACATTCTCTATACCCTAGCTATGACTGTAACACTACATTCTGCACTCTCTCGTTTCCTGCTCTATGAACGGTATGTTTTGTCTGTATAGCGCACAAGAAACAATACGTTTCACTGTATACTAATATATGTGACAATAATAAATCAAATCAAATCACATCCACCAGTTCTCCTTGGTCCACTCTATTAGTTACCACCTCAAAGAATTCCAATAGATTCATCAAGGATGATTTCCCTTTTGTAAATCCATGCTGACTTTATCTGATTATACCACTGCCTTCCAAATGTCGAGTTATGAAATCCTTGATAATAGACTCTAGCAACTTCCCCAGTACCGACGTTAGGCTCATTGGTCTATGTTTTCTCTCTACTTCCTTTTATGAACAGTGGCCTTGTATTCGCCTCCCTCAAATCTGTAGGAACCAGTCCAGAGGCCAAAGAATTTTGGAAAATAATCACCAATGGATCTATTTTCAGGGCCACTTCCTTAAGTACTTGTGTGGTATGTATGCTCAGTCATAAAAGAGTTAAGTCAAAAAAGTTCCACTGCCTAGTGGAACAGTGCCTAGGATAGCAGCTTCCAGACGAATTACTCCAAGTTAACAATTTCGCACAGCTCCTGAATGGATCTCACCAGTGAGTGAATGACAGTGAAATCGGAATGAAGCGGAAATATGCTGTGTTCAACAAAATATTACAGCAGCATTAACATGTTAATTAATTTCTGTTGCAATTATCAATGTCTTTTGAATTGAATCAAATTACATATCTGGCAGATTGGACATGAACTTGGAGAAAAATATGATTTTCGTATCAGGAAGCTCTTTAAACGATCTGTCAGTTAATTTTCAATCAACACGCAAATGTTCCACCATCAGAGAGTCATCAAAACTCAAATTAAAATGAGTTATTTTATAACACTGCTACATGTTCAAGCATTAAGTGGGATTAAAGATATTAGCTCTCTGGAGGTCAGTACCATACTCATGTCTGTACTGAGTGATAAGTGATAGAGAACAGCATTTAATCATTCGGTAGCATAGAACGAGAGTATTGCTGAATAAAGATATGCTCGTGAAACTTTTCATCCTGCATGTATCAGCACAGATCCACAAGAATATCAATAGCAAAGGCCAGCAACAGTTCATACCACACAAGGAGAGATTGCTGATAGATTGGAAAGTGGACACTGATTGGTAGGGGCATTACTGTGGAGAATGCACCAAGGAACAATTAACTGCCAAGCTTTTGTGCAAATTAAAACCAGGCAGGTTACCTCTGATTGGTCAAGGCATTGCCATAGGAATGAACTGAGGTATGGTTGCCTCCCCCCCCCCCAACCTTTTGGGACGCATGGTGGCACAGTGGTTAGCACTGCTGCCTCACACCGCCAGGGACCTGGGTTCAATTCCGGCCTTGGGTCACTGTCTGTGTGAAGCTTGCACATTCTCCCCGTGTCTGCGTGGGTTCCTCCGGGTTCCTCCCACAATCTGAAAGACATGCTGGTTAGGTGCATTGACCCGAACAGGCGCTGGATTGTGGCAACTAGGGGAATTTCACAGTAACTTCATTGCAGTGTTAATGTAAGCCTTGTGACTAATAAATAAACTTTAAACTTTGTTTAGTTGAGAAAGGTGCAATATGTGGACAGTGCCCTTCTGTCTGCAAAAAATATGGCCCAGTGTGTGAATATATGAGGCTTCTAGCATACACAAGCACAACTGATAATCTTAATCAAAGTGAACAGTTCTCTGGTACATACTTCATGATAATGCTTCCAGCAGAGCCCACTTGCCAACCAATCTGCACTCTCTTCTCATGTAGTATAAATTGTTGTTCTCTTTACAGTTGGTATTCTTGTGACTCTGTCCTGATGAGTGCAAGATGAAAAGCTTTGACAGCATGTCTCTTTTTCAGCAAAACATTTCTTATTGTTCCATTTTACTGCTTAATCTTGTTCACACAGATCATTCATTTTTACTTTGGAGAAACATGAGCTAATGGTACTTTTTAATGAGTTGTGATAGTTTGATTCCTCGGTAACACTGCTCCGATTCACTACGGAGCCACTGCTTTAGGTAAATATTTCCTTGCAGTTTTGCAAAACAAAATGGGATAATACAAGTATAGACAGGGGACTACAGCATCATACTTTTCCCTCCTTACTTTGTTCCGAATCAAAGCTGTTTGGGTTGGCTGGAAGAGTCCTGAATGAAATAAGAGTTTTATTATACTTTCTCCCTCACTGGTCTCCTGGTGAAGGTGGTATTTCCCATTCTGCTATATAGTTCCAATGCCCCTCCATATTCTGCTCAGTCTTGCCTATGAGGGTGCTTGCGGACTATTACAATCAAACTCCACTGTCTAAAAGCTTAAGCCCGAGCATGGTCCAGCAAAGTTGTATGACGAAAAGTCGCTCCTTAACTCAACGACATTGAGACCACATGCAGGCAGGATGCTCAAACTAGCTGGTTTGACAAAGACCAGAAATGCAATCCTGGATCTCTCGAGTTGATGTGAATGTACCACACTGAGCACTTACCCAGCTAACTACTGGGGCAGCACACAAAACCGATAGTCCCCCTCTGGTGAATGTAAATATCCAAACATAAAAGCCATAACTAGATTAGTCGCCTCACTCAAAAACAATAACTGGGGTTAAAGCCAATTCAAGGAGTGCTCACCAGACATTGTAACAATATAATCATAGAATCCCTACAGTGCAGAAGGAGGCCATTTGACCCATCGAGTCTGTACCAACCACAATCCCATCCAGGCCCCATCCCCATAACCCCATGCATTTATCCTAACTAGTCCCCCTGACACTGAAGGGCAATTTAGCATGGCCAATCCACCTAACCCGCACATCTTTGGACTGTGGGAGGAAACCGGAGCACCCGGAGGTGTGGGAGGAAACGCACGCAGATACAGGAAGAATATGCAAACTCCACAAAGACAGTGACCCAAGCCGGGAATCGAATCCAGGTCCCTGGCGCTGTGAGGCAGCAGTGCTAACCACTGTGCTACCATGCTGCCCATAGGCAGGAAACAGGAAAAAGGCAGGAAACCTTGCTCTGCATCTAGCAAACACTACATGTGACACTGTGTGATGCTGATAATGAGTTTGGAAGGCAGGTTCCATTCCTCAGTGCTGACCTTGGTGATCATAAAAACATCATCCGTCCTACCAAAGGGCTGTAATGTGTTGTGCTGAGTGATTTGTCAGGGCCAGATGAAGATAAATTGCTCCAATTCTGACAGTGCTAAGATCTTGTGACAACAGCAGTGGGTCCGGGTGAGAACGTGGATCACTTACTTTCATTTCGAGGATAAATTAGAGACAACCATGGACAGCAGCAAACAAGTTTACTGGGAGCATTGAAAGCAACAACAACACGGGTTACCAAATACTAAACATGAACGGGGATCATGGTTCTTTAACCCCTTCCTTGGTTCAAAGTGCGGAGGTCAGTTGAGCATTTGTTACTGACCCTTCAAAGAGCTAAGCAAAAGTATGGCTTGGTTAAAAACTAGGCAATTCACTTACTCACAGTAGCATCGGGAAGGCCTTTGGGGTCATAGTTTGAGGATAAGGGGTAAACCTTTTAGAACGGAGGTGAGAAGAAATTTCTTCACCCAGAGGGTGGTGAATGTGTGGAATTCACTACCATAGAAAGTAGCTGAGGCCAAAACGTTGTCTGATTTCAAGAAGAAATTAGATATAGCTCTTGGGGCTAAAGGGATCAAGGGATATGGGGGGGGGGGGGGGGGGAGGGATTAAGGATATTGAATTCGATGGTCAACCACGATCATAATGAATGGAGGAGCAGGCTTGAAGGGCCGAATGGCCTACTCCTGCTTCTAGGTTCTGTGCCCATACACTGCTCTTTTCTTAATAAACTAATAGACTGCTGCCTTTTTATTTCAAACATTGGCCCAGAAGTTGCTACAGGAGTGATTCGAACAGCATCTGCTATTGAGTTATGTATAGGTTTAATTTTTCAATGCTAAGCCTCTGGAAGTGTGAGCTGATAAAGTCTCAATGAAGACATCTGGAAACTGAATGTTCATATGAGGTAAATGTGTCTCCTTAATCAATCAGGTTGAAGTCCTCATGGCAGGCCAATACAGAAGGTGAAGTTACATGGGATTCAGGGTGGGCTGTCTAGATGGATACAGAACTGGCTTGGTCATAAAAGCTAGAGTAGTGGGGGAAGGGTGTTTTTCAGAATGGAGATCTGTGACCAGTGGTGTTCCACATTGGTCAGTGCTGGGACCCCTGTTGTTTGTAATATATATATAAATGATTTGGAGGAAAATGTAAGTGGTCTGATTAGTAGATTTGCAGATGACACGAAGATTGGGGGAGTTGCAGATTGTGAGGACGATTGCCAAGGGTATAGCAGGATATAGATAGGCTGGAAACTTGGATGGAGAAATGGTAGATGGAGTATAATCCGGATAAATGTGAGCTGATGCATTTTGCAATGTCTAATACAGGAGGAAAGTATAAACAAAATGGGAGAACACTTAGAATCATTAACCTGCAGGGGAATCTAGGTGTACAGGTCCACAGTTCCCTGAAAGTGGCAACACAAGTGGATAAGGTGGTCAAGAAGGCGTGTGGCATTCTTACCTTCATCGGTCAGGGCAGAGTTAAAAAATTGGCAAGTCATGTTGCAACTATATAGAACTTCAGTTAGGACACATTTGAAATATTGCATACAATTCCGGTAGTCACACTACCAGAAGGATATGGAGGCTTTGGAGAGAGTCCAGAAAAGACTTACCAGGATGTTGCCTGGTATGGAGGGTATTAGCTATGAGGAGAGGTTGGAGAAATTTGGTTTGTTTTCACTTGAACATCGGAGGTCGAGGGGTGACCTGATAGAAGTTTATAAAATTATGAGAGGCCTGGATAGAATGGATAGTCAGACTCTTCTTTTCCCAGGGTATAAATGTCAGTTACTAGGGGACATAGGTTTAAGGTAAAAGGGAGAAAGTTTAAAGGAGATGTGAGAGGCAAGTTGTTAACAGAGGGTGGTAAGTGCCTGGAATGCACTGTCAGAGGTGGTAGAAGCAGATACAGTAGCAACATAAGAGGCATCTTGACAGATACGTGAATAGGCAGGGAATAGAGGGAGACGGACCACACAGAGGCAAAAAGCTTTAGTTTAGAAAGGCGTCATCTGTTGGAGCAGGCTTGGTGGGCCAAAAGGCCTGTTCCTGCGCTGTACTGTTCTTTATTCTTTGTTTGTGAAACTAATAACATGAGATTTGAGAACAAAGGGGAATCCACTGTCCAATCACATAAAAAAAAGAGAAATAAAGAGAGAAGAAAGACTAGATCAAGAGGGTGCAAAAAAAATAGAAAGTAGAAAATATTTTTTTTTAAATTTTGAAATGTAATATTTTGAAATCTTAAACAATAATTAATTAAAAACAATAATAAAGAGACTCCACACTGGTAGGGCCAGGTTCTCCAGCCTCGCCTGCAGCTGGGATTCTCCAGTCTCGCTGCATTGAACAGAGATTTGGCTGAGCGCCAAATTCTCTGTTCTCTCTGACAGCAGCAGTGAAAGACCGGAGAATTCCAACCGTAAAGTTAATTGTCAGTGTCAGGAAGTTGGTTTGGAAGTAATTGTCACTTGTCATAATGTTCGACAATAGTAAACTCAAGTTTAACTTTAATTTGCAGTTACCATTTAAATACAATAACTGTATACATTTGATGTTGAGCCATAGTGAACCACACAATGCCACTTTGGCACAGATAATGGATAAGTGGCATAATTCAGACAGCAACTTTTAGATTCCTGTCTTCATCTGCCCTCAACTGAAGTTGCAATCGCATTTGTGAATAATACCATTAGTTTTACTGTTACTTTGTCAGCAAAGTATGAGCCATAATACCTACTGAGAAAATCACTAAAAAAACCTGGTAGTCATCTAAAAGAGAATTTAAAACACTCCCATTAGTTTGATTTAAATAAAAACGATCTTGAAATCAATTACATGGATTTTTCCCAAAATAGGAATGACCTGGATGAACATTTCAGCATTCTGTGAGAATCATAGAATCCCTACAGTGCAGATGGAGGCCATTCAGCCCATCGAGTCTGCACCGACAACAATCCCATCCAGGCCCTATCCCCGTAACCCCACATATTTACCCTGCGAATGCCCCTGAAGCTAGGGTCAATTTAGCATGGCCAGTCAACCTAACCGGCACATCTTTGGACTATGGGAGGAAACCCACACCGACACAGGGAGAACGTACAAAACACAGTCAGTCATCCAAGGCCAGAATCAAACCTGGATCCCTGGTGCTCTGAAGCAGCTGTGCTAACCACTGTGCCACCATGCACCCATTCTTTTGTACAAAGAGATTCAATTATTAAGGAATGAATCACAGTTAATCTTCAAGAGAACATATACAGACTAATGGAATGAGCAAAGGATGTTGCAATTTTGAAGGGTAGAGAAACAGCGAGACTTGAGACCAATTGTGCACAATTAGTTTGAAGATGGCAGGACAGTTTAATAAAGTACATGGGGTCCTGGGCTTTGTAAATTAAGGTATAGAGCCAAACATGGGGTCAAAGTGCATCCTGCAGACTTCATGATGAGAGGGACCTGAATCCAAGATTCCTGCCCCATCCCTGGCATCAGCAATTATCGTTGGCATGGGATAAGGGGGCAGATCAAGAGCCCACACACTGCTGTCCTGGTGTTGCTGGAACCATTACAGAAGTGGAATTTCTGAACCTGCACAATTTTGATTGAGGAAGGCAGACTTGGATAGGGGATATCAATCACACGCACAGGGAGGTCATGAAGCAAAGGTGAAACATGGTTTGGAGGTGGGTACAGTATGAAAGGCAAGTACAAAATGTGTTCCTACTTCTTATGCCGTAACGAAATATTGTAGCATATGTCATGTCTTTTTACTAGTGATTGACCATAGTACTTTGTTTTAAAAGTTCTATGGACACTAAGAAAAGTTTGGTTGCCAAGTTGTTACTTGTGGCAACTGGCAAGTTGTGAAGGAAAACAATAACCTTTTGAAAGTCATTAAGTTCTTAGATGCATTAGAGTATATTATGCACTGAATAAAGTGTGATTCTGCACACTTGAACTCCTTGCTTTATTTATTTCCCTTACAGGCTAGTTTAGCCATCTGTTTGACTATTTAAAAGTTTGACAGATAGCTAAGCTTCTGTGTTCAAAGACTCAAATAGATTCTGCTCAGATGTAGTTATTTATAGTTGCTCTGTTATGTTATTATGAATGTTGTGTTGCCTTCTTACCCACTAATGGATTCTATACAGTGGGGTTGTTTGTCACAACTGTCAGGAGCTTGTATACTTTGACAGATTTCAAAACTTTTTTTTCATTTGTTTTGTTTATTTTGACAGATTACTGAGCTTTTCAAAAACTTCCAATAGGGTTCTTGACTTCTGTTTCTAATGGTTACGTGTGAGTGGTTGGGAGTGGTATGGAGTGAGGGAAGCTTGGGGGGAGGGGTTATGGAGGGGTGAAGGGTTTAGAGCGATGGGGAAATGAAGAGGGTAAGGGGAGTTATGGGTGAGTGTCATTGGAGGCATAACACTCATCTCCAGAACTGGGCAAGCATTTAGGAAGGTAAATATCATGTTGACCTTTATTGGAAAGGAATTGAAGTACAGAATAAAGTAATCTTGCTACAGTTGTACAGGGTTTTGGTGAGAACACATCTGGATACTGTGTGAAGTTTTGGTCTCCACATTCCAGAAAGGATATATGTATTGGAGTTGCAGTGACGGTTCACTAAATTGGTCCCTGGGCTGAGGGGGTTGTCCTAGGATGAGAAGCTGAGTAAACTGGGTTTATATTCTCTGGAGTTTAGAAGAATGAGAGGTGATCCCATTGAAACCTACAAAATTCTGAAGAGTTTTGATAGGGTGGATGCTGAGAGATTGTTTCCAATTGTCAGTGAATCTGAAACAGGCTCAGGATTGGGGGTAAGTCATTTCAGACTGAGAGGAGGAGGAATTTCGTCACCCAAAGGAAGGTGAATGCTCCATTGTTGAATATGTTGGAGGCTGGGATAGCAGATTCTTGGTCTCCCAGGGAATTAAGGGATCGAACCATAGAATCCCTGCAGTGCAGTGCAGAAGGAGGCCATTTGACCCATTGAGTCTGCACCAATTCTCCAAAAGAGCATCCTATCCAGGCCTTCCCCTTTGCACTATCCCCATATCCCTGTGCATTTCAAACCACGGGGGCTAAAGCATCTTACCTAAACACCTTGGGACACTAAGGGACAATTTCGCATGGCCAATCCATCTAATCTACACATTTTTGCACTGTGGGAGGAAACCAGAACATTCTGAGGAAACCACGCAGATACAGGGAGAATGTACAATCTCCACACAGACAGTCAAGACCCAAGGCTGGAATTGAACCCGGGTCTCTGGCACTGTGAGGCAGCAGTGCTAACTACCGTGCTACTATGCCAGCCATGGGGAATGGGTGGAAATTGGAGCCTAAGGTCAACCATGATCGTATTGGATGGCAGAGCGAGCTCAATGGGCAGTGGTCTCCTCCTGCTCATATTCTCTTGTGTTCTAAGTTCAGCGGATGGAGGTGGCCCTTTTAACCTGGTCCTACCTCTACCTCAGGAGGTGACAAGCCTAATTCCAGGCTGTCCCCTACTCCACGAGATGATAATGTGAGTCAACTGGACTCATCACATTAACACAGTGGCTACAAGAGCAGGTCAGAAGCTAGGAATACTGCGGCAAGTAACTCACCTCCTGACTCCCCAGAACCTATCCACCACCTACAAGGCACAAGTCAGGAGTGTGATGGAATACTGCCCACTTGCCTGGATGGGAGCAGCTCCAAGAACACTCAAGAAGCTTGACACCATCCAGGACAGAGCAGCCCACTTGATTGGGACCACATCTACAAACATTCAATCTCTCCACCATCGACGCTCAGTAGCAGCAGTGTGTACTATCTACAAGATGCACTGCAGCAATTCACCAAAGATCCTTAGACCAGCACCTTCCAAACCCACAACCACTTCAATCTAGAAAGACAAGGGCAGCAGATAAATGGGAACATCACCACCTGCAAGTTCCCCTCCAAGCCACTCGCCATCCTGACTTGGAAATATATCGCAGTCACTGGGTCAAAATCCTGGAATTCTCTCCCTAACGACATTGTGGGTCAACCCACAATGGACTGCAGCGATTCAAGAAGGCGGCTCATCACCACCTTCTCAAGGGCAACTAGTGATGGGCAATAAATGCTGGCCAGCCAGTGACACCCATGTCCCATGAATGAATTTTTAAAAATAGCTTTGGCAGACATTGCTGTGTAGGAGGTGGGATTGTGATATCTCCCAACTCCAATTCCCACATCAGGTGAAAATCCAGTCTGGAGAGTGCAAAAGGCAAAAAGCTCCGTTAAACCTGTTCAGCCACAGCTGGAATATTGCATCCAATCCTCGATCCAACACATCAAGAATGTGAAGATTTCAGAGAGGATTCAGAAGAGATTTAGTAGAACGATTCCAGAATTGAAGGATTACAGTTCTGTAGAGCTGAAGAAACCGGGATTATTCTCCTTCGAACAGAAAAGGCTGAAGAGATTTGGAAAAGGTTTTTAAACTCATGAAAGACTTAAATAGAGTAAATAAAGAATTGGTAACTAAGCTTCACCAGTTAAGGGAAAAACAGCAACACGTTTCTTTACAGTAGAGGCTATACAGAGGCTCGTAGCTGCAGTCAGCTCCTGAGAAGTTTCTGGAACAGAAACCCAAGTTCACCAGGGTGATCCCCTACCATGCTCTCTGATTGGTTCCCCAGGTCATGTGACCTTTATCACACCCCACCTCCCCCATCCCCCCAGGCTAGAAATTTAAGGTGATTGGTGAAGGAACAAGAGGTGACATGAGTGGTTTGGATTTGGAATGTTTGATAGTGTGGTGGATATAACTTCAATAAGGAATTGAATAAATATCCAAAGAAGAAAAGATTGCAGCAATATTGGTAGGGAGTGTGGAGGAGTGAGACGAACATGATTGCTGTTTGAAAAAAGCTAACACAAACCTGATGGGCTAAATAGCCTTCTTCAATGCTGCACTATCCTACACTTGCATAGGGGCAACATTAGATACCCCAGGAATCAGGCACAAGGACTGTGACGTACAATTAACCCACATCTGCTCAAAGCAGTACACAAAGGTCTTACTGCTTGCTCGTTATAATGATTAAGGTGTACAGCTCAACTCAACAGCCCTGGATGCAGGACAGGAAGAAGTTTAATGACCTTACATGAGCGGTCAAGGTCAGTAAATGCATCTTCCTACGTCATTCCCCATCACCTTCCCCAGCAGCCTGACACACTGCTCCCTTCACTCATTTCAGATACTGACTCAAAGATAAGGTTGTGCACCAGGTCCCTCTAATGCAAGTACCAATATCCATAGTAACCGCTGTCAAACAGCAGCACCTGACGTATAAATTGTACAATCTGAATCTAAGCCAGTTTTATTTTGCAGCATGTCTGTATAACAAGTATAAAAATGGACAAGTTATTTTGCTTCAATTTATTTCACTGTAACCTCTTAGTGTCGCAAAACAAATATCACTTATGCTTGCTTCACTTTGTACCTTTTATAATAATGAAATGCTGAACAATACTTCTGGAAGGTATGGCACAAACCAGTCTAGTAATCATTTTTGCAAAGTGCAGGGAAAATAAGAGAGCGGAGGTAAATCTGGATGTGAAACTGGTGTCAGAGGAAGGTAAGGGATCCTATAGTTTTCAATTTCAAGGGAAGATTGATTCGGATGAAGCTTTCAGCTGACAGCACAAATTGGAAACTCAGATGTAGAATGTCTATAATTTTCTGGCTCTTCAAATGTATACTTAGAAAAAGGGCATGCACAAGCAAATCTGATTGGTATGGCGAGCAGTCGAAATCTCCCACTCCTAACACATTCGCAACAATGAGTTTGTGACCTACATTTCATTGAGATCCATTACAAATATTTCACATTCCCTGCATAAAATAATGGAAGAAAATATCGTGCAGTATATACAAAAATATGCTATTGGTAGATAACTCCTGGGTTAACATCCTGAACCAATGCAAGAGGAAACATTGCATCACGTTGGCAAGGATAATGACTGTTTTTGCCAAATGTGAAGCAGTCGAGGGGAACCCACCAGGGGTCTATGAGTAGATATAGCCCCCAGGGGCAGGGGGACATGCCCGGGATGTTCCTGGCACTGCCTCAGTACCAGGGAACTCCCCTTAGCAGTGCCAAGGGCAAGGCCTCGGGGAACATAGAACATTGGAGGAGAGATCCCCATGCGTTTGGGGGGGGGGGGGGGGGCGTTTCCCTGTATTAGTGGTGGAGGGTGTTGGGGTGGGGGGCTTGCACTGCCCATATTCATCAGGGGGTGAACGGGCAAAAGTATTGTTTTAAGCGCAGATCGGGGGGCACTTTTTAAAAATTGCCCCGATAGGCTCTGCCTCCAGCATAATGGCAAAAACCATGCCCCTGGATTTTCTGTGAAGAGTGTCGGAGGATCTGGAGAGAAAACTCGGCTGTGCATCTGGAGAGATACACGCCAGTTTTCTCACCTCAGCCAGCACTCTGTGCACAGACGGGAAGATTCCACCCATGGAGTTTATGTTCTAGGTTGATAACCTTTTGTCAGAATGTTAGAAATGTATTAGGACTGAAGTACAGGGTGAGAGTGAGAAACATACAAGAGTGAAGATCCATGATGGGGAAAGGCAGAAGGAACGATACTTCAAATTAAAATGTAATCTCGCTTTAAATAGTCACTGCAACAAAGATATTTTACTAACCACAAGCACCCACATTAGACATGTGACAACATCAACAGTTCCAAAGTTCTCTAACCTGTTCCCTGGTGCATAAAATCCCTCACTTTCCCACACAATCCATTCAGCTCTTGAGTTGTATCACCAGCAACTTTATTCTGTCTGAGGTCTCTCAAGATGGTCATCATCCAAAGGGCAAAACAAACAGAACCTTCTTAGCAGAGTTCCCAAAAATCTCAGTGGCACAGATCCCCCTGAGACTCCTTTATCTTTTCCTTTAATAAATGGTCTGGTTGTCTTTGATAAAACTAAAGCAGCAGGAATAAAATTGCCCAATTCACAATCCCTTTTATAGTCCGATATTCAGCTTTCATTCTCTTTTACCTGAGTTACACACACATCTCTTTGTAATAAATTTGTCCTCACAGTTCTTCCCCGACATTACCTGACCACATGGTTGTCTGTATCTTAACTTCCTGATGTGGAGATGCCGGCGTTGGACTGGGGTAAACACAGTAAGAAGTTTAACAACACCAGGTTAAAGTCCAACAGGTTTATTTGGTAGCAAAAGCCACACAAGCTTTCGAGGCTCTGAGCCCCTTCTTCAGGTGAGTGGGAATTCTGTTCACAAACAGAACTTATAAGACACAGACTCAATTTACATGAATAATGGTTGGAATGCGAATACTTACAACTAATCCAGTCTTTAAGAAACAAAACAATGGGAGTGGAGAGAGCATCAAGACAGGCTAAAAAGATGTGTATTGTCTCCAGACAAGACAGCCAGTGAAACTCTGCAGGTCCACGCAACTGTGGGAGTTACAAATAGTGTGACATAAATTCTGATTCTAGGATCGCATGATAAAGACTCAGGAGGAAAAAAGCAGAAATATTTATGTGAAATAGTGTGACATAAACCCAATATCCCGGTTGAGGCCGTCCTTGTGTGTGCGGAACCTGGCTATCAGTTTCTGCTCCGCGACTCTGCGCTGTCGTGTGTCGCGAAGGCCGCCTTGGAGAACGCTTACCCGAATATCAGAGGCCGAATGCCCGTGACCGCTGAAGTGCTCCCCAACAGGAAGAGGACAGTCTTGCCTGGTGATTGTCGAGCGGTGTTCATTCATCCGTTGTCGCAGCGTCTGCATAGTTTCCCCAATGTACCATGCCTCGGGACATCCTTTCTTGCAGCGTATCAGGTAGACAACGTTGGCCGAGTTGCAAGAGTATGTACCGTGTACCTGGTGGATGGTGTTCTCACGTGAGATGATGGCATCTGTGTCGATGATCCGGCACGTCTTGCAGAGGTTGCTGTGGCAGGGTTGTGTGGTGTCTTGGTCACTGTTCTCCTGAAGGCTGGGTAGTTTGCTGCGGACAATGGTCTGTTTGAGGTTGTGCGGTTGTTTGAAGGCAAGAAGTGGGGGTGTGGGGATGGCCTTGGCGAGGCCATCCCCACACCCCCACTTCTTGCCTTCAAACAACCGCACAACCTCAAACAGACCATTGTCCGCAGCAAACTACCCAGCCTTCAGGAGAACAGTGACCAAGACACCACACAACCCTGCCACAGCAACCTCTGCAAGACGTGCCGGATCATCGACACAGATGCCATCATCTCACGTGAGAACACCATCCACCAGGTACACGGTACATACTCTTGCAACTCGGCCAACGTTGTCTACCTGATACGCTGCAAGAAAGGATGTCCCGAGGCATGGTACATTGGGGAAACTATGCAGACGCTGCGACAACGGATGAATGAACACCGCTCGACAATCACCAGGCAAGACTGTTCTCTTCCTGTTGGGGAGCACTTCAGCGGTCACGGGCATTCGGCCTCTGATATTCGGGTAAGCGTTCTCCAAGGCGGCCTTCGCGACACACGACAGCGCAGAGTCGCGGAGCAGAAACTGATAGCCAGGTTCCGCACACACAAGGACGGCCTCAACCGGGATATTGGGTTTATGTCACACTATTTCACATAAATATTTCTGCTTTTTTCCTCCTGAGTCTTTATCATGCGATCCTAGAATCAGAATTTATGTCACACTATTTGTAACTCCCACAGTTGCGTGGACCTGCAGAGTTTCACTGGCTGTCTTGTCTGGAGACAATACACATCTTTTTAGCCTGTCTTGATGCTCTCTCCACTCCCATTGTTTTGTTTCTTAAAGACTGGATTAGTTGTAAGTATTCGCATTCCAACCATTATTCATGTAAATTGAGTCTGTGTCTTATAAGTCCTGTTTGTGAACAGAATTCCCACTCACCTGAAGAAGGGGCTCAGAGCCTCGAAAGCTTGTGTGGCTTTTGCTACCAAATAAACCTGTTGGACTTTAACCTGGTGTTGTTAAACTTCTTACTGTCTTAACTTCCTGCCAGGTGGTACAACTTCCAGGTCAAGGGTCACCTGGTCATATGGATTAATGTTACAAATTATCTCTTCACAATTGGTGCAAACCCTTAAAAGTAATTTTCAAACATTCTTAAAAACAGTTACAGATTCAACAGAAGTTTTAAAGGGATTACAAATTTTCCTTACTGTACTGCTTCCAGGCCAAAGGTCACAAGTCACACTATTTAGCGCCTTCAATGGAGGAAATAAGGAGTAGAGGAATTATTCTATTTCCCTCCAGCAAGGGGGAACATTCTACACCACATTAGCACAGCACGATCGCCCTACAGAAACATCAAAATGTTAGCCCCTTGTTTCTGTACACCACTTTCCACATATGTTGATCACCCAACTCAACTTTACCACCACATCCCTTCACCTTTGCACGTCTATAAATTATCACACTGCTGTAAATAAAGCAGAAATCTCCTCCAACTAGTTATTGAGCTCTGACAAAGGGTCACCCAGACTCAGAACATTGGCTCTATTTCCTCTTCACAGATGCTGTCAGACCTGCTAAGATTTTCCAGCATTTTCTGTTTATTGAGGTGGCACGGTGGCACAGTGGTTAGCACTGCTGCCTCACAGCGTCAGGGACTTGGGTTTGATTCCCAGCTTGGGTCACTGTCTGTGTGGAGTCTGCACATTCTCCCCGTGTCTGCATAGGTTTCCTCTGGGTGCTCCGGTTTCCTTCCACATTTTCCTCCGGGTGCTCCGGTTTCCTCCAACAGTCCAAAGATGTGCAAGTTAGGTTGATTGGCCCGTGCTAAATTGCCCCTTAGTGTCAGGGGGACTAGCTAGGATAAATTCATGGGGTTATGGGGTGGGATTGTGGTCTGTGCAGACTCGATGGGCCGAATGGCCTCCTTCTGCACTGTAGGATTCTATGATTCTTTTTGTTAGCTATTGGGAAGACAAGTTATTGCCTTCAGTCCATTCCACAAATGTCATTTTCCAGTCAGTCACTCCATTTCTCTCGTAGTCACTTTCTGAGGCTGAGCCAGGCTGCTCACAACATTAGTGTCACAACACTGAATGAGTTTTCGACCACATCACAGCTAATCACAACACTGACTGTGCATCCCTGTCTCTGGAATCTCCTCCAGCCCTCCTACCAACACTCCTGATCTCTGTGCTCCTCCAACTCTGGCCTCTTCAGATATCTGACTTGAAGTGCTGCACCACAGGCAGTTATCCCATCAGCTGTCTGGGCAGTAAGTGGGGCATTTCTCCATGAACTTGTTCACCTCACTCCCTCCTTTCTTATTTATGGAATATGGGCAACGTCTATTGCCCAATCCTAATTTCCCTTGAAAAGTTGGTGGTGAGCTGTCTTCTCGACCTGCAGTCCCTGTGGTTGTTGTAGATACACCAAAAGTGCTGTTAGGGAGGGATTTCCAGGATTTTGATCCAACAACAGTGAAGGAACGGCGATATATTTCCAAGTCAAGGTGGTGAGTCATTTGGAGGGCAACTTGCAGTGCATCTTGAAGATGGTGCACAATGCAGTCACTGTGCATCCATGGTGCAGGGAGTGAATGTTTTAGATGATGGTTGGGGGACCGATCAAGGCAGCTTTTTTGTCCTGGACGGTGTCGAGCTTCTTGTTGGAGCTGCACTCATTCAGGCAAGAGGAGAGTATTCCATCACATTCCTGATTTGTTCTTTGTAGATGGTAAATCAAGAGGCAAGTTACTCAACGCAGAATATCAAGCTTATGATCCACTCTTGGGTGCACATTTTGTATGTCACCAGTTCAATTTCTGGTCAATGATAACCCCCAGAATGTTGATTTTTAAAGTTCCCAAGTTTATTTATTAGTGTCACAAGTAGGCTTACATTAACATTGCAATGAAGCAATGAAAATCCCCTAGTCACAACACTTCTGCGTCTGTTCGGGTACACAGAGGGAGAATTTAGCATGGCCAATGCACCTAACCAGCACGTCTTTTGGACTGTGGGAGAAAACTGGGAGCACCCAGAGGGAACCCACGCAGACACTGGGAGAATGTGCAGAATCCACACAGACAGTGACCCAAGCCGGGAATCAAACCCGGGTCCCTGGCACTGTGAGGCAGCAGTGCTAACCACTGTGCACAGTGCTATCAGTGATGGTGGGGGTTTCAGTGAATGTCAGATTAGGGAAGGTTAGATTCTCTCATGCTGGAGTTGGCGAATGTCATACACTTGTATGGTGCTAATATTAGTTGTCACTTGCCAGCCCAAGCTTGAATGTTGTCCAGGTCTTGCTGTGTTCCAGCACAGGGTGCTTCAGTATCTAAAGAGTTTCGCATGGAATGAACACTGCAATCATCAGCGAACATCTCCACTTCTGACTTTATGATGGAGGGAAAGTTATTGATGAAGCAGCTGAAGATGGTTGGGCCTAGGACACTACCCTGAGGAACTCCTGCAGTGATGTCCAGAAGCTGAGATAATTGACTTCCAACCTCCACAACCATCTTCCTTTGTGCCAGGTATGACTCCAACCAGCAGAGAGTTTTCCCCTTAATTCTATTGACTCCAATTAGCTCGGGCTCCTTGATGCCACATTCAGTCAAATGCTGCCTTGATGTCAAAGGCTGTCACTTCTTAAGTTCAGCTTGTATTTCTATTTTTGGATCAAAGCTGTAATGAGGTCAAGAGCCGAATGCCCTGCTGGAACCCAAAGTGAGCACCAGGGAGCAGGTCATTACTGAGTAAGTGCTGTTTGATAGCACTGTTGATGGTACCTTCCAATTGATGATTGTGAGTAGACTGATGGGTGGTAATTGGCCGTGCTAGATTTGTTCTGCTCTTTATGTACCTGGGCAACTTTCCACCTTACTGGGTAGATGCCAGTGTTGTAGCTGGAACAGCTTGGCTAGGAGTATGGCTCATCCTGGAACACCAGTCTTCAGTACTATTGCTGGAATATTATCAGGACCCATAGCCTTTGCATATCCAGTGCCTTCAACCATTTTTTGATTTCACATAGCATGTATTGAATTAACTGAAGACTGACATCTGTGATGCAGAAGATCTAGAAGATCATATAGAATCCCTACAGTACAGCCCATCGAGTCTGTACCAACCACAATGCCACCCAGGCCTTATTCCCGTAACCCTCATTTACTCTGCTACTGGGGTCAATTTAGCATGGCCCATCAACCTAACCCGCACATCTTTGGAGTGTGGGAGGAAACCGGAGCACCCAGTGGAAACCCACGCAGACACAAGGAGAACGTGCAGACTCTGCACAGACAGTGACCCAAGCCGGGATTGAACCCGGATCTCTGGCGCTTTGAGGCAGTGCTAATCACTGTGCCACTGTGCTGCCCAAGAGGAGAATGAGATGGTTCATCCACTCAATATTACTGGTTGAAGATGCTTCATCCTTTTACACTGATGCGCTGGGCTCTCCCATCATTCAGGACAGGGATATTTGTGAAAACTCCTCCTCCAGTGAATCAGCCATTGATGGCTGGATGTGGCAGGACAGCAGGAGAGCAGAGCTTAGATCTGATCTGTAGGCAGTGGGATCACTGAGCTCTATCACTTGTTGCCTGTGTTGTTTGGTACGCAGTGCTGTAGCTTCACCAGCTGGACACCTTATTTTCAAGCAATCAGTCAGTAATGCTGAAAGTGCAAGGTTACCGGTGTGGAGGGAACCACACTCCTGGTTTACAGAGGCTGAGGGTTTTTATTGTAATAAGAGAGGAGATTTGTTAAAGCAGTACAGAGCTAAGAACAAAGAACAAAGAACAGTACAGCACAGGAAACAGGCCCTTCGGCCCTCCAAGCCTGTGCCGCTCCTTGGTCCAACTAGACCAATCGTTTGTATCCCTCCATTCCCAGGCTGCTCATGTGACTATCCAGGTAAGTCTTAAACGATGTCAGCGTGCCTGCCTCCACCACCCTACTTGGCAGTGCATTCCAGGCCCCCACCACCCTCTGTGTAAAAAACGTCCCTCTGATGTCTGAGTTATACTTCGCCCCTCTCAGCTTGAGCCCGTGACCCCTCGTGATCGTCACCTCTGACCTGGGAAAAAGCTTCCCACTGTTCACCGTATCTATACCCTTCATAATCTTGTATACCTCTATTAGATCTCCCCTCATTCTCCGTCTTTCCAAGGAGAACAACCCCACTCTACCCAATCTCTCCTCATAGCTAAGACCTTCCATACCAGGCAACATCCTGGTAAACCTTCTCTGCACTCTCTCCAATGCCTCCACGTCCTTCTGGTAGTGCGGCGACCAGAACTGGACGCAGTACTCCAAATGTGGCCTAACCAGCGTTCTATACAGCTGCATCATCAGACTCCAGCTTTTATACTCTATACCCCGTCCTATAAAGGCAAGCATACCATATGCCTTCTTCACCACCTTCTCCACCTGTGTTGCCACCTTCAAGGATTTGTGGACTTGCACACCTAGGTCCCTCTGTGTTTCTATACTCCTGATGACTCTGCCATTTATTGTATAACTCCTCCCTACATTATTTCTTCCAAAATGCATCACTTCGCATTTATCCGGATTAAACTCCATCTGCCACCTCTCCGCCCAATTTTCCAGCCTATCTATATCCTGCTGTATTGCCCGACAATGCTCTTCGCTATCCGTAATTCCAGCCATCTTCGTGTCATCCGCAAACTTGCTGATTACACCAGTTACAGCTTCTTCCAAATCATTTATATATATCACAAATAGCAGAGGTCCCAGTACAGAGCCCTGCGGAACACCACTGGTCACAGACCTCCAGCCGGAAAAAGACCCTTCGACCACTACCCTCTGTCTCCTTTGGCCAAGCCAGTTCTCCACCCATCTAGCCACTTCTCCTTGTATCCCATGAGCCTTAACCTTCTTAACCAACCTGCCATGTGGGACTTTGTCAAATGCCTTACTGAAATCCATATAGACGACATCCACGGCCCTTCCTTCATCAACTGTTTTTGTCACTTCCTCAAAAAACTCCACCAAATTTGGAAGGCACGACCTCCCTCTTACAAAACCATGCTGTCTGTCACTAATGAGATTGTTTCATTCTAAATGCACATACATCCTGTCTCTAAGAATCCTCTCCAACAACTTCCCTACCACGGACGTCAAGCTCACCGGCCTATAATTTCCTGGGTTATCCCTGCTACCCTTCTTAAACAACGGGACCACATTCGCTATTCTCCAATCCTCAGGGACCTCACTAAGTCTAGATCACCAAATATTTGATCTACTAAGATGTCGCAAGTATACAATGTGCAGGAGCCTGGCACCCGTGATTCTGATATTCACTCTCTGTTTAATCTTAAAACAGGCAAGGTAGACACTATAACTGTAACACTCCAGGTAAAGGGGAAGCCTCTTAAGATGGAAATGGATACAGGGGCACCAGCCACTGTGATGGGCGAGTATTCATTTCAGTACCTAAGAGAGGGAGTACAGCCATTGAACTTGAAAAGCACTTCTGCCTTTTGAAGACTTGTATGGGTGGCATGGTGGCACAGTGGTTAACACTGCTGCCTCTCAGCGCCAGGGACCCGGGTTCAGTTCCAGCCTTGGGTCACTGTCTGCGAGGAATTTGCATGTTCTCCCCACGTCTGCGTGGGTTTCCTCCTGGTGCTCCGGTTTCCTCCCACACTCCAAAGGTGTGCAGGTTAGGTGGATTGGCCATGCTAAATTGCCCCTTAGTGTCCCAAGAGTGCAAGTTAGGGGGATTAGCGGGGTAATTTCTTTTATTAATTCGTGGGACATGGGTGTCAATGGCTGGCCAGCATTTATTGCCCATCCCTAGTTGCCCTTGAGAAGGCAGTGGTGAGCTGCCTTCTTGAATCGCTGCAGTCCACATGCTGTGGATTGACCAACAATGCCGTTAGGGAGGGAATTCCAGGATTTTGACCCAGCGACTGCAAAAGAACGGCAATATATTTCCAAGTCAGGATGGTGATGGTCATTGCTTGGCATTTGTGTGGCACAAATGTTACTTGCCACTTGTCAGCCCAAGCCTGGATATTGTCCAGATCTTGTTGCATTTGAACATGGACTGCTTCAGTATCTGAGGTGTTGCGAATGATGCTGAACATTGTGCAATCATCGGCGAACATCCCCACTTCTGACCTTGTGATGGAGGGAAGGTCATTGATGAAGCAGCCGAAGATTGTTGTGCCTAGGACACTACCCTGAGGGACTCCTGCAGAGATGTCCTGGAACTGAGATGACTGACCCTCCACAACCACAACCATCTTCCTATGTACCAGGTATGACTCCAACCAGCAGAGAGTTTGCCCCCTGTTACCATTGACTCCAGTTTCGCTAGGGCTCCTTGATGCCAAACTCAGTCGAATGTGGCCTTGATGTCAAGGGCTGTCACTCTCACCTCACCTCTGGAATTCAGCTCTTTTGTCCATGTTTGAACCAAGGCTGTAATGAGGTCAGGAGCTGAGTGGCCCTGGCGAAACCCAAACTGGGCATCACTCAGCAGGTTATTGCTGAGCAGGTGCTGCTTGATAGCACTGTCGATGACCCTTTCCATCACTGGAGTTATAGGGATGGGGCCTGAGTGGGATGCTCTGTCGGAGAATCAGTGCAGACCCGAAGGGCCAAATGGCCTCCTTCTGTACCAGAGGTATTCTATGATTCTAAGCGATGGTTTATCAAATCCCAGTGATAATAGTTCACACAGTAAAGCATGGACATTAATGGTAAATGAAGCTGTACACATGAGAAACATCAGTGATGGAGCAAGTTGGTACCTGGAATTATTGTCTCTCAGACCGGACCCCTTTCATACCAAGTGGATGTGAATGGATGGATTGTTCATAAACACATGGATCACTCGAGGAGTAGACAGATACTCCAGCAGTCAGTGTTGCTGTCAAGAAATGTTTCTGAACCCGTTAACATGGAAGTACCTGATCGATCTGTCATCGACATAACTGATGTCTCCCTGGCAGCAAATAGTGATGAAGTGCCTGTACCAGGAGAGGTTCCCGTTACTGCAATCCATCCTGGTGAAACATCCCACACAATAGAATTACACCATTCAGAAAGGGTCAGGAAACCCCTCAAAGACTCGGTTTATAATTCACTGAAAATGCTGGAAAATCTCAGCAGGTCTGACAGCGTCCATGGAGAGAGAATAGAGCCAACGTTTCGAGTCTGGATGACCCTTCGTCTTTTCAATTTTTGTTTCAGATTCCAGCATCCGCAGTATTTTGCTTTGGTTTATAAATGTCTGAACCATGTCTATAGTCTTCAGTTTGAATTTAGGACAGGGTAAGATAGTTATTTACCCTTAATTCTGTGCCTCTTTCCGCAGAGCAGCACCAGACAAGCTGTAATATAAAGGAGTTAAAGGGGGAGGGATGTGGTGATTGTCCCTTTAAGGGAAACACAGCAGAGTAAGGGTCATCTACCTTGGTGACCTATCGGGGCTCAGAGCAGGGAATCACCCTAAGGGAGGAGCTCTCCTAGTGCAGAGGCCATTTAGAATTAGCTGCAAACATGCTGATCTGGACGGCTTGTTAATAAATCCCTTTGTGTTGACCAATGGAGCCTCTGAAAGTGCATCTTTACATTTTGCTTGGTGCTGCTCCTGGCATACTCTCCGCATTCTTTGTTCAGGATTGACCCAGAGCTTAATAAAATAATTCTGAATGCTAAAAGTAAAAGTTTATTTGTTGGTCACACGTAAGCTTACATCAACAGTGCAATGTTACTGTGAAATTCCCCTAGTTGCCACACTCCGGCGCCTGTTCAGGTACACTGAGTGAGAATTTAGCATGGTCAATGCACCCTAACCAGCACGTCTTTTGGACTGTGGGAGGAAACCGGAGCACCCGGAGGAAACCCACGCAGACACGGAGAGAACGTGCAAACTCCACACAGACAGTGACCCAAGCCAGGAATCGAACCCAAGTCCCTGGCGTTGTGAGGCAGCAGTGCTAACCACTGGGCCACCGTGCTGCTGGAGTATGAAATAAAAACAGAAGATGCTGGAAACTCTCAGGAGGTCTGGCAGCATCTGTGGAAAGAGAATTAATGTTTTGAGTCTAATATAATTCTTCATTGGAAATGAAGATAGGGTGAAATGAGTTGGGTTTTATGCTGTTGAAAAGAGGCGTGCGGCTCAAGTGGGGCAAAAGAGAAAGTCAGCGATAGACTAAAGGGTGATGAAGATTCAATATGGTGGTATTATAGACTAAAACATTGGTCCAGGATTGGTATTAATAGCAGAATAAATGTCAGCACAGTCTGAAAGCAAAACAGCAGAATAAAGATCAGCACGGTCTGAAAGCAAAATAGCAGAATGTGTAAATAGCAGAATGAAGGTTTGAAAGCAAAAATATAAGAACAAGTTACAGACTGGCACTTTACAGGGAAAAAAATCAAAATAGAGGATAGGTCTGAAGTTGTTGAACCAAATGTTGAGTTCAGAAGGCTGTAAAGTGCCTAATCGGAAATGAGGTGCTGTTCCTCCAGCTTGTGTTGTGCTTCAGGGAGCTCATATTCCAAGAGGCTAAACTCATGGGCCTCGTTGAAGTCATTACAGCGTTGCTATGGGTACCCACTCTGCCTCCCTCTGCTTTGCTTTAGGGCCATATGCAACATTCCTTGTTCCAGTCCGACTCAAGGCCCTTCCACAACTCATCTTCTGGCCACAGTGAACCAGATGGGTTTTTACAATCTGCCTGTTTTATGGCCATCATTACTGAGATCAGCTTTGAATTCCAGACTAATTAATTAATTAATTCCATTGAAATTCCACCAGCTGCCGTGGTGGGAAATCTGCAGAGAATTAGCCTGCGTGGCTGAATTTCTGGTCCAATAACATTATCGCCATGGTAACTGTTCCCTAAACCTGTTGGCCACTGTGACTGATGTAGAGTAGCTGATTGAAAATGGAGGTGGGGAATCCTGCACAACAGACTTCAGTCATTCAGTGCTGGATTCTGGTAGTAAAACACTCCAAGGTGAAAGCCTCCCTTGCTCTTTGTCACAATGAAAACACCTTGGGGGCAATCTTACCATCAGGCCCTGCCAGGCACCCTGGCATTGCCCACCGGGCAGTGCCAAACAGGTGGGGTCAGAGGGGGCGGGGCCTACTGGGGACCGGGCCAGACCAGGCTGATAGGTGGTGGTGGGGAGGGATGGGGGGAGGTGGTGGAAACTGCTGCGCATTCTGCATTAGAGATCGATGGAAGCATAAGTGCATAAGATGGCAGATTTGGACTCGCCCAGAAAAAGGGATCAGAAACTCTCCAGTTTCCATGCTCGTTCTGGACTTAGAATTTTTTTCACAAGATTGTCCCCCTTGTCTATATATCCGCATGCTCTATGCTGTCTCACAAAATGAATGTAAGTGCTTTCTGGCCAATTTTACAAGAGGATGCCTTTCTTTATTCCTAGGATTGTTAGGAATGGTCGCACACGTGATGTACACACAGGTGTTCCAAGTGACAGTGAGCCTCGGACCCGAGGAGTGGAGACCAGATTCCTGGGACTATGGCTGGTCGTTCTGGTATGTTCCAATTATGGTCAAGATGCTATTCCCAGCCACCATATTCCATGATGTGAATTCCGTTGCTTTTCATTTTTAATGTTGATTGTTGACTTTTATTGCTCCTGAGAATGATATTCTGTTCATTATTCAGTGTTGGAGATATCATAGAATCCCTACAGTGCAGAAGGAGGCCATTTGGCCCATCGAGTCTGCACGGACCACAATCCCACCCAGGCCCTATCCCCATAAACCCACATATTTACCCTGCTAATCCCCCTGGCACTATGGGGCAATTCAGCATGGCCAAGCAACCCGACCCGCACATCATTGGATTGTGGGGGGGAAACCGGAGCACCCCGGAGGAAACCCACGCAGACACAGGGAGAATGTGCAAAATCCGCACAGACTCCCCAAGCCGGGAATCGAACCCGGGTTCTTGGTGCTGTGAGGCAGCAGTGCTAACCACTGTGCCACCGTGCCGCCAAGATGAAGCAGGATCTGTTGACCTTGGCTTACTGCTGTTTGGTCAGTTAATGTAGGCAAAATTCATGGCCTAAAGGTGACTAAGGAGGCATTGTTTATGTAAAGAAAAACACACAGCACTTATTGATAGACATATTCTAAATCATTCCAATTTCAGTGAAGGGAAGTGAAAGGATGTTGCTTGTATCACTGATTTGCTTCAGAGTTCATCACATTCTGTAAATGAATCAGCTGAAGACAGCATCACCCAGTTTTTATTATCTCTTCTGGTGGCACATTTATTGTCTCTCGCCATCTTATATACAGAGAATATTCAACCATGCATATACTCCATTATAACTTCCTGATATTAGTCAGTGCACAATCACTGCTCCTGCTTAATGATTAAAATATTGGAACCATCTGCAAGCAAATGAGAACAGTTACTGCCAGAATACTGTAGCAATTTAATTACAAAACTTACATGTTGCTTTGCAGAAAGCCCCAACGCGTTGGGGAAATTAGTTTCGTGTGGCAAATTGTCAATGGCAAATACATGAATAGGATGGGAACAGAGGGATATAATCCCCGGAAGGATAGGGGGTTTTAGTTAAGTCGGGCAGCATGGTCGGTGCAGGCTTGGAGGGCCGAAGGGCCTGTTCCTGTTCTGTAATTTTCTTTGTTCTCTGTTCTTTGACTATAACAGACCATCTAGAATCATGACCAATAATGAACAAGATAAGTCCCGATTTGAAAGATTGGGTACCATTGTGGAACCGTGGGCTGGTGGGTGGCACAGTGGTTAGCACTGCTGCCTCACAGTGCCAGGGACCCAGGTTCGATTCCCGGCTTGGGCCACTGTCTGTGTGGAGTCTGCACGCTCTCCTTATGTCTGCGTGGGTTTCCCCCGGTGCTCCGGTTTCCTCCCACAGTCCAAAGGTGTGCGGGTTAGGTTGATTGGACATGTTAAATTGACCCTAGTGTCAGGGGGATTAGCAGGGTAAATATGTGGTGTTATGGGGATAGGGCCTAGGTGGGATTGTGGTTGGTGCAGACCCAATGGGCCGAATGGCCTCCTTCTGTACTGTAGGGATTCTATGAGCCCAGCCTCCAGGATTTAGAGCAAGTGGACAACTGATCTTAATGGACAGTTCTCATTTGTAAGAATTCTCCCAAAGTCCTGCTAGATCTGACAGCTAGGAAAGGTCTCGGCCACCAATCACCTGGTGGTGGGAGTGTGGGAACCAATCTGGAAATGGTGAGAGATTGGGGAGGTTGGGAGTTGATGGACGGCAGTATTAGCCATGATAGGGAAGAAGGGTTTATGGTGCAAATAGAAGTTTAAAGTTTATTTATTAATGTAACCAGTAGGCTTACATTAACACTTCAATGAAGTCACTGTGTAAAATCCCCTAGTTGCCACACTCTGGTGCCTGTTCGGGTACACTGAGGGAGAATTTAGCATGGCCAATGCACCTAACCCGCACGTCTTTCAGACTGTGGGAGGAAACCAGAGCACCCGGTGGAAATCCACGCAGACACAGGAAGAACGTGCAAACTCCACACAGACAGTGCAGAGATGTACAAAGATATGTGGGTTAGGTGGATTGGCCATGCTAAATTGCCCCTGAGTGTCAGGGGGACTAGCTAGGGTAAATGCATGAGGTTATGGGGATAGGGCCTGGGTGGGATTGTGGTCGGTGCAGACACGATGGGCCAAATGGCCTCCTTCTGCACTGTAGGGATTCAGTGATCCAAGCTGGGAATCGAAGCCAGGTCCCTGGCGCTGTGAGGCAGCTGTGCTAACCACTGGGTGGATTACTGGATGCAATGGGCTGAGGGAGAGCCGATATCAACAGGGATGTATGGTTTTGCCATGACTTCAGTCTCTTTTGATCCGCGATGCAGCTCTCGACAAGACTGGCCTGAAGAAACCATCATTTATCCCCTACTCAGCCCACTGAGTAAATATGCAGCTGGGGCACATGGCTCCATCAGAGCTGAATGCTCATACTCCAAGAAGAAGCCTAATTGGAGCTCACCAATTATTTATTCCACATATCAGATATTTCACATGACCAAAGTTTGATTTGATTTGATTTATTATTGTCACATGTATTAACATACAGTGAGAAGTATTGTTTCTTGTGCGCTATACAGACAAAGCATACCATTCATAGAGAAGGAAAGGAAAGAGTGCAGAATGTAGTGTTACAGTCAGAGCTAGGGTGTAGAGAAAGATCAACTCAGTGCGAGGTAGATCCATTCAAAGGTCTGATGGCAGCAGGGAAGAAGCTGTTCTTGAGTCGGTTGGAACGTGACCTCAGACTTTTGTACCTTTTTCCCGATGGAAGAAGGTGGAAGAGAGAATGTCCGGGGAGCGCGGGAAGTGTTGACAGAGTCGATGGATGGGAGGCTGGTTTGCGTGATGGACTGGACTACATTCACGATCTTTTGTAGTTCCTTGCGGTCTTGGGCAGAGCAGGAGCCATACCAAGCTGTGATACAACCAGAAAGAATGCTTTCTATGGTGCATCTGTAAACATTGGTGAGAGTCGTAGCTGACATGCCAAATTTCCTTAGTCTTCTGAGAAAGTAGAGGCATTGGTGGGCTTTCTTAACTATAGTGTCGGCATGGGGGGACCAGAACAGATTGTTGGTGATCTGGAGACCTAGAAACCTGAAGCTCTCGACACTTTCTACTTCGTCCCTATTGATGTAGACAGGGGCATGTCCTCCACTAAGCTTCCTTCATCCCTCAACATCCCAGGCTCCTGCCTACATTAAGCTTGGAGACAATTTAATTATTATAACGAGAGTCCTTGAGTTATTTAGCACCAACTGGTGAACCTGATTTCTTCCAACATCTGCTTTGTTCATTCTTAAGGCCCAGCAGCAAATGATGATGTTCGGAACGTTTCCAAGTACAACCATCAACTCTGTTCAACCCTTGCTTCCTCGATCCCAAACTGTTTTGAGACTTGGTGAGAAAGTGTGAACTATATCCCTGCTCCCAATTTATTTTCATTTCCTATCTGGCAAAACAGCGGCCATATCATCATGGCAGAATATTCTGGAAATGTTCAGCAGATCAGGTAGCAATCGTGGAGAAATCGAGTTAACAGCTCCAATAATAATGCCAAGCTGTGCCCCAAGGAGTGGGGGGGGGGGTGGGGGGGGGGGGAGGGGGGGGGAGGGGGTGGGGGGGGTGCAGGGAGAGCGCTGGTGGCTGCAATACTGAGTTTGAAATTGAGGGGGAGGTATTTTCCATCCATGCGCGCCCCAAGACCAGAAATTCCTGCAGCAGCGAGCGAGGGAGAAGTGTTGTAAAGAATTCTCACACCGAGATCGAATGATGTGCTGCCGGGCGGAGGGAGGATCGGAAGGAGAGAGTCATCACAGCAACAGGAAGAAGAAACCTGGAAGAAGCTGTGCCAGTGGCCTTGCCAGTGGCAGCCACTGAAAGAATAAACATAAAAAGATCATCGGAGCAGCTGCCTCTATCTCTGCTGAAGCTATGAAAGTTACAGCACCTCAGAGGAAAGTTTCGTAATTGACTAAAAGTTTGTGCATAGTTATTGGACAAAATGCAATACTGTTAAGTTTCCATTGTTAATGAGAATCTCAGAATGTTGGTTACTTTCACCATTGTTCCAGGTTGTTCATTCTATGCTGTTAACTAGCAACTTGTCTTTATAATTACTTATGGATGAATAGTCAGAGAGTTGTAGAGGTCTACAGCACAGAAAAAGGCCCTTCGGCCCATCACGTCCACACTGGTCAAAGACAAAACACCCAACTAGTCTGATCCCATTTTACAGCACTTGACCCATAGCCTTGTATGTCTTGGCATCACAAGTTCACATCTAATGGGCAGCACTGCTGCCTCACAGTGCCAGGGACCCGGGTTCGATTCCTGGCTTGGGTCACTGCCTGTGCGGAGTCTGCACGTTCTCCCTATGTCTGCGTGGGTTTCCTCCGGGTGCTCCAGTTTCCTCCCACAGTCCAAAGATGTGCAGGTTAGGTTGATTGGCCATGATAAATTGACTCTAGTATCAGGGTGATTAGCAGGATAAATAATAGCAGGATAAATACGTGGGTTACAGGGATAGAGCCTGGGTGGGATTGTGGTCG
Organism: Mustelus asterias; assembly: GCF_964213995.1. Lineage (NCBI taxonomy): Eukaryota > Metazoa > Chordata > Chondrichthyes > Carcharhiniformes > Triakidae > Mustelus > Mustelus asterias. The sequence goes on from NC_135823.1 coordinate 13,323,245, forward strand.
ATGCAGATGATGGGCTGAATGGGCTGCTTCTGCACTGTAGGGATTCTATGACTCTAAGTACTTCTTAAATGTTATGAAGGTCTCTGAATGTGAAGATATAGCTTGATTGGAGCTAATAACGAGAAAGGCAATGGGTAGGCTGTTGGTTACAGGATTGCTGTGTGCTAGTGGAATTTGGGGGAGGAGGATGATGTTGTAGTGAGTCTGTTTCATCAGTCAGTGAAGTAACTAATCTTCGAACTCTGAAGGAATCACTGGCAATGCAGGCTGGGATGGGTGAGGTGCGTGGGGGCACTATCTTCATTCTCTGTCTTCTCTTCCTCCTCCATCTCTACTTTGTCCATGGATGATGTGTGCTGGGCACCTCGTTCATCCTCTAACTCCCACCCTCACTGCTTTGCAATACTTCAGTGCTGTGCACGCTATGATCATTTTGGGGAAACTGGTTGTTATATAGCGGAGAACCCGCGAGTCCTGTCACGAACCCAAGCGTGGAATCCGGAGAACGCTAGAAGCACAACTGTAAGATTGAGTGCACCAATGGCTTTCTCCAGGAGACATTTTGCTGCTTCAGCTGCTCAGGATCAGTTCCACAAAATGCTGGAGCTGACAGCCAGCAACGAATCAGAGATAGTTTTATATAAACAGCTCCTCCCCTCGCCATAGCAACAATGCTATCCGCTTCCACCTCACTAAATGTCCTACCCCCATCAACATTAATACCTTCAAAGTGCCCTTCTTCAGTAGCAGCGAGGCTCACATGAAAGGTGACCTGAGTGACCTACTTCCTCAGTCGGGCAATCCCTCCTAATCTCAGTCCAACGCACAAGTGATGGTGCATCACCCTGTGACAATCTATCCAAACTGCCCTCTGGTTTACGCAGGGTTCTAACATTTGAACTCATGTCTACAGTTGAGCGACTGGTCTTCCTTCACTACCTTCCTCTTCCTCAGCTCCCCCAGGGCTCTGCACAGCTCACAGATGCAAAGTTCCGGAGTTGAGAGGGTTGGCTTACGAGGAGAGACTGAGTAGACTGGGACTATACTCACTGGAATTCAGAAGAATGAGGGGGGATCTTATAGAAATGTATAAGATTATGAAGGTAATAGATAAGATAGAAGCAGGGAGGTTGTTTCCACTGGAAGGTGAAACTAGAACTGGGGGGCATAGCCTCAAAATAAGGGAGAACATATTTAGGACTGAGTTGAGGAGGAACTTCTTCACCAAAAGGGTTGTGAATCTGTGGAATTCCCTGCCCAGTGAAGCAGTTGAGGCTACCTCATTGAATGTTTTTAAGGCAAAGATAGATAAATTTTTGAACAGTAAAGGAATTAAGGGTTATGGTGAGCGGGCGGGTAAGTGGAGCTGAGTCCACGGAAAGATCAGCCATGTTCTTATTGAATGGCGGAGAAGGCTCAAGGGGCCAGATGGCCGACTCCTGCTCCTAGTTCTTCTGTTCTTAAATCGAAGAGAATGTCAGTTACTGGGTCAATGACACATAACCATGCAGAGTGTGCAGTGTGATATTGGGGTGGAGAGGGTAAAGAAGGTTAAGATTTGTAAGAACCCTGTGGAAGATGCCTTCTGCCCTGATGGAGCAGATTCGCCCCCCTCTGCCCACAATGTTCAGGCTCTCCGCCTTGAGTGAGAACAGCTCAGAATGTTTGATGTTCCTCTGCTTGTGCATTCAACTCCCTTTGTATTTAGCATCAATCTGTCCTGTGAGAAAGGACTGTAGCCTAGAGGGAGGCTACAAGCTGAAGAGGAGTGGACAAATGAGAGAAAAAATAGTGAGGAGAGTTGCTGATGTGGGGTTTCAGCAGAAAGAGAGTGTACTAATGTTTGGTGTGGTGGTTGAAGGAGAATGAAAGGAAGTGAAGAGAAACAAGGCAGAGAAAGTTTAGGATTACAACCCGATCTACGGGTTGTATTTATTTGAAGCAGGTGTGAATTCGGAGTGCTCCTAGCAATCCCACTGAGAGCCCTGAGCTTCTGCAGCATCGCAGTGGGTCCAAGGTCCCAGCCGTTCAGGAGTGAAGTCAGAAAACACTCAGACACACACAAAAAACAGCAGGGCGGTCCGGTGGCGCAGTGATTAACACAGCTGCCTCACATCGCCGGGGCCCCGGGTTCGATTCCCGGCTTGCGTCACTGTCTGTATGGAGTTTGCACATTCTCCCCATGTCTGCATGGGTTTCCTCCGGGTGCTCCGATTTCCTCCCATAGTCCAAAGATGTGCGGGTTAGGTGGATTAGCCAAGCTAAATTGCCCCTTTGAGTCAGGGGGACTAGCTAGGGTAAATGCATGGGGTTACGGGGATAGGGCCTGTGTGGGATTGTGGTCGGTGCAGACTCGATGGACCGAATGGCCTCTTTCTGTACTGTAGGATTCTATGAATTTATGAGATGTGAATTCAATTAACACCTTACATTTCAGATTGCTGGGCAAGGGTACAAAACAATAAACAGGTGGATAGAATTAAAATACAGATCACTGACTTCTCTCTGTCACCTTCCACTGCTGCCTGCCCACCTGAGTGGAGACAGCAACATCATTCCTGGACCACAGAAAAATTGAATATTCAGACGGTCTCTCGAGCCTATTCCCCCACTCAGTGAGCTAATAACAATGATTTGTATTTTAATTCTATCCACCTGTTTTATCATTTGAGCTAACATCTGCTGTTTGTCGTGTGACTGAGTGTTTTGGGACTCCACTCCTGTGTGGCCTGACTCCTCTGGTGTCTGCCAGTAGATTTGCCCTATCCATTATTTTCAAATTCCTAAAAGACTCAAATCAGATCCGCTCTCAATCTCCTATATCGGGTGGAATACAAATCTATATTTTGTAGTCTCTCCTTATAATCACATTCTTGGAGCCCTGGGAGCATTCAGGTGAATCTGCAATGCACTCTTTCCAAAATTGAAATTGCCTTCCGAAGATGCAGTGCCCAGAAGTGACCACAGTACTCCGCATTGGGTGGCATGATGGCACAGTGGTTAGCCTCACAGTGCCAGGGAACCGGGTTCGATTCCGGCCTTGGGCGACTGTTTGGAGTTTGCACCTTCTCCCTGTGTCTGCCTGAGTTTCCTCCGGATGCTCCAATTTCCTCCCACACTCCAAAGATATACAAGTTAGGTGGATTGACCATGCTAAATTGCCTCTTAATGTCAGGGCAATTAGCAGGATAAATATGTGAGGTTATGGGGATGGGACCTGGGTGGGATTGTTGTCAGTGCAGGCTTGATGGGCCGAAAGGCCTCCTTCTGCACTGTAGGGATTCTATGATTCCATGTATAATGATAGTAAAACTTCATCCCTGCACCTTTTTTGATTTTCTTTGCATCTGTCTGCTCCATTTTAACGTTGTGTGTGTGTAAATGTCCATGGGCTTCCACCGCTTACAACTTCCTACTGTGCAAAAAAAATGCAGAGACCTATCCCTTATGTTTAATCCAATATGGGTGATCTCACACACCTGCATTGAAATCCATCAGCCACAATTTCCTGCACTCTGTTAATCTATCAAAGTCTCTTAGTAATTTTATGCTGCTCTCCACATTGCTTACTATGCTACCAATCTTTGTGCCATCAGCAAACGTGGATATATGGCTCTCTACCCGCACAATCTAAATCATTAATAACTGCTGTATTGTGAATAGTTGACACCCCAGCATAGATCCTTGTGGGACACCAGTAGTCACTTCTAATGAGGAATAACCAACCACATCCTAACCCATCGTATTATCTTGATTCCTATTGCTTAAAAACAGGAATAAGAGAACGACATAAATCTCAGCTCCAGCAACATTGGACAGCCAAGCAGGCTACAAATGGAGGCCCCAAAAACATGTACAGCGATATATTTGTCAATGGCCACAAATGAAATGGAACTAGTTGCAAAGAACCTGAGGCAATGAGTAACATCGTTAAACAGAACATTAAATCAATTAGAGCCAGTACTTTATAAAAGAGTAACAGAACAGGGAGCAGTGTAGGATGAACATTAGAGTCACTGGGATGATGAGCGATGCGATTGAATATGCTTCATAATTATTCTTAAATAATTTGGAAAAATGCGTGAATTGTATCGTCCTTTGCAATACTTTAAACTCATCATTACGGGCAATATTGAGTCATTGTGTATCAAATCTAATTAAAAATGTGTGCCCTTTGAAGGCTTTGACATGTGTGAGTATCTTAGACCCGTAACATTGAAATAAAATTTATAGTTTGCACTTTAATTTTTAAATCCTTGCTTTTCTGCACTTTTTCCCGTAACGTAACAGACATTAAAATGAAGTTAATCTCTGATGTGCTATTGCACTTTGCCAACATTCCCTCCTCCCCACACAATTTCAGGGCATTAATCCGCAATTTATCATTTCCGGGCATTTTATGAACATTATATGTGGTTGTTTTAATTGGCCTGAGCAACAGCATCGAGCTCTCTGCTCAATCCTCATTGACGTGGACGCCCAGACCAGTCGACATCAATGAAAGCTGATAAAGGGAGCACATTTTGTAATTATACTCGTGTCAGCTCCGCAGATATTACTGTATGAATTTATGAGACAGAAGCCCTATAGATTTTCTTTATGTTTCGTGTCCAGCGCTGTGTGATTAAATCGTTTTGCAATTAAATCAATGGAATGAAAATTGCCTTCTTGTAAATATGCCCCAAGGAGTGGAAGAACTGTCATTTTATTTTGATATCCCACATAACTGGTATTAATGCACTTGTTTTTATCATTTTAGGAAACATCATCTAATTAGCCGCACTTTCTGAGGTTTGATAAGTAAATTGGAAAATAAAATTGCATATTCCCATACCGTGGCTTCTAGTTTAACTTTTCAAAGTGTGGGAGAAGGCCGGAGAAGATAAAGTAATGGGATTTTAAACAAATTGACACTGTAAAATTTTACAAACTCCTGCAAAATCCTGGCCAGATACTAATTAGCTAATGAAGCCTAAATAACATAATCAGCGCTGCAATGTAACCGTGGGAGGCTTGGATTGTGTGATTCCCGACTGTATATTCCAAAGCAGTGTGCTGACTAAGTACTCTAAGTGCTGATGATCTGATCCTTTCAGTACTCCATGTGAGCGAGGAGGAGTGGGAGTCCTTCCCTGCATCGCACAAACCCAATGGCAGCGCTAATATCCTGTTGGAACCACACAACCCACAGCTCAGCTAACAGTTCAGAGAGTTCCACCTCTACTAACTGCCCCATTGGCTCTCAGTTCTGACACCTGCATTCACTACCATCCACTAAGCAGTTTGACTGTCTGTCAGACAGGAGTCAACGGAATATTTGCATTTATTGAGGGGATATGACCTGTAATAGATCGAGGGCGACTCGATGTGTCTTTATTGCCAACAATGAGAATAATCATCATAGAATCATAGTATCCATTCAGTGCAGAGGAGGCCTTTCAGCCCATCGAGTTTGCACTGACAACAATCCCACCCAGGCCCTATCCCCGTAATCCCACGTATTTATCCTAGCTAGATCCTCTGACACTAAGGGGCAATTTAGCATGGCCAATCCACCTAACCCGCACATCTTTGGAGTGTGGGAGGAAACCGGAGCACCCGGAGGAAACCCACGCAGACACGGGGAGAATGTGCAGACTCCGCACAGACAGTGACCCAAGCCGGGAATTGAACCCGGGTTCCAGGTGTTGTGAGGCAGCAGCGCTAACCACTGTGCCACCGTGCCGCCCTATAGTATATACAAAAAGTTCAGACTGAAAGACAATGCAACGTGCAACTGCTGGGGCGGCACGGTAGCACAGTGGTTAGCACTGCTGCTTCACAGCTCCAGGGACCTGGGTTCGATTCCCGGCTTGGGTCACTGTCTGTGTGGAGTTTGCACATTCTCCTCGTGTCTGCGTGGGTTTCCTCCGGGTGCTCCGGTTTCCTCCCACAGTCCAAAGATGTTTGGGTTAGGTTGATTGGCCATGCTAAAATTGCCCCTTACTGTCCTGGGATGCGTTGATTAGAGGGATTAGCGGGTAAAATATGTAGGGATATGGGGGTAGGGCCTGGGTGGGATTGTGGTCGGTGCAGACTCGATGGGCCGAATGGCCTCTTTCTGTACTGTAGGATTTCTATGATTTCTATGCTCTACTCTGCTGTCTAGTTCCAACTGAGTTCCTCCTTGACCCATAGTATGCACCCTCCTGCCAGAAAACAATGAGATATAGGAGCAGAATTAGGCTGTTCGGCCCATCGAGTCTGCTCTGCCATTCAATCATGGCTGTTTCACAATGATCAGCTTTTGAGAGTAATGTTTTTCAAGGATCTTTGTTAAGTTTAAGGTTTGGTTCCTGGCTTTGCTGGATGAACCAAGTTCTGGAGAAAATTATAGCTTTTACTTCCTATTCTACTGAGAAATACTGGTAAGAGCAACATGTTTTCAATTTGATTCGCTTGTACAAAGTAGTGAAAATGCTCAGCATAGGTACTCCATTTCCTTCATTGAAAGGCCCCATGGATCCTAATGGATCCACCATTTCTCTTGCAGGCACTGGTGACCCGGGATTCCTCAGTGTGTTTTTTTTACTGTTTTCCCAATACTTCCCATTTTTTACCACAGAGACCATCGACTTCATCTATTTTTTTTCAAATGACTCCAGCAAAGAATCCCTTCTTTTTAAATATGCCAGATACTGACTGAAATCCCACCCGACTCTGATCAGAAAAAAAAAACCTCTTTCAAAACCACGCTTTTTCTTACTTGGCCTTCCTTTACTGGCATGGAGTCATAGAGATTTACAGCATGGAAACAGGCCCTTCAGCCCAACTTGTCCATGCCGCCCTTTTTTTTAAAACCCCTAAGCTAATCCCAATTGCCCACATTTGGCCCATATCCCTCTATACCCATTGTACCCATGTAACTATCTAAATGCTTTTTAAAAGATAAAATTGTACCCGCCTCTACTACTACCTCTGGCAGCTTAAACCTATGCCCTCTAGTTTTAGACTCCCCTACCTTTGGGAAAAGATATTGACTATCTAGCTGATCTATGCCCCTCATTATTTTATAGACCTCTATAAGATCACCCCTAAGCCTCCTACGCTCCAGAGAAAAAAGTCCCAGTCTATCCAGCCTCGCCTTATAACTCAAACCATCAAGTCCCAGTAGCATCTTAGTAAATCTTTTCTGCACTCTTTCTAGTTTGATAATATCCTTTCTATAATGGGGTGACCAGAATTGCACACAGTATTCCAAGTGGCCTTACCAATGTCTTCAACTTCAACTTCAATACAACTTCAACAAGACATCCCAACTCCTGTATTCAATGTTCTGACCGATGAAACCAAGCATGGCGAATGCCTTCTTCACCACTCTGTCCACTTGTGATTCCACTTTCAAGGAGCTATGAACATGTACCCCTAGATCTCTTTGTTCTGTAACTCTCTCCAACGTCCTACCATTAATCCTTAATCCTGTTGTCGTTTCTCCCCAGCCTTCTCATATTCGAAGGGTGAGAACCCTTCGACTTAGGATCTTTATTCAATGTTCTCAATGAAAGAAAATCCTGACTCATCGTCAGTTATATTTCTGTAATGTCCTAACTATGTTCAGGGTTGTAGGTTTTAACAACAAGAAAAGAACATGGTTTGCACATGCAAATTCAAATTAACACACAACAGATTTTATTGAAAGAGATGTTCTCTGCACAGAGTACAATCTGAAAATAAAACAGCGCCCTAACGATGTCATCATAAAATCATGTGATCAGCTCTTAAAGCGACCTGCAATCCTTTTAAATATATAACAATATATTGGGCATACCTGGACAACTTTCCACATTGCTGTGTAATTACCAGTGTTGTAGCTGTATAGAACAGCTTGGCTAGAGCCACAGCAAGTTCTGGAGCATGAGTCTTCAGCACTTCTGCCAGGGTGTTGTCATAGCCTTGCAGTATCCAGTGCCTTCAGTCGTTTCTTGATATCACATGGAGTGAATTGAATTAGCTGAAGACTGATGTCTGTGATAGTGGGAATAAGAGGAAGAAGTTGAAATGGATTTCCCCTTTATTCTTTCATAGGATGCAGATGTCACTGGCAAGGCCAGCATTTATTGCCCAACACAATTATACTTGATTTGAGTGGCTTGTTCGACCATTTCAAAGGACAGTTAACAGTCAACCACATTGCTGTGGGTCTGGAGTCACATACTAGCTTTTAATTCTAGTTTAATAATTGAATTTAACTTCCACCAGCTACTGTGGTGGGATTTGAACCCATGCCCAAAAGTATGAACCTGGGGCCTCTGGGTTAGTAGTAGATATCACCACTATATCACTGTCTCTTATGAAATCATCCACTTGGCTCTTCTGGTTGAAGGTGGTTACAAATGCTTAAACCTTGTCTTTTGTACTAACATATGAGACTTCCCCATCATTCAGGATTGAGATGTTTGTGGAGCCTTCCCCTCTGGTTTGTTGTCTAATTGTCCACAACCATTTCTGACTGGATATGGCAAGGCAGTAGACCTTTGATCTGACCTGTTTGTGAGATTTCTTCATCATATCTCATCAACTTTGACCTGGAAGTAGTACAGTAAGGAAAATCCGTGATTTAGTTAGTCATTGTGGAATCTGTAACTCATTTTAAGAATTTTTCAAAAGGACATTTGAGAGTTTGTATCAATTATAAAGGGATCGATTGCAATTTTCTTGGATAATAAGAAATACTGGACCATGTGAACTGGCAACCCATGACTTGGCAGCATTACCAACAGGAAGGAAATTAAAAAGTAGGTGGGTGGAAGACACAACTGAAATTTGCAGCTGCAAAGCAGAGCTACAAGCAGAGGAGCTGGAAGGTAAAGTCAATCAGCGCATAGGCACAAAAAAACAGATGGAGACAGAAAGAGGAAAATCACTCTCAGGATGAGGTAATATTTTCTGTTTAGAGTCATAGAGCTTTACAGTATGGAAACAGGCCCCTCAGCGCAACTTGTAAATGCTGCCCCTTTTTTTTAACCACTAAGTTAGTCCCAATTGCCCGCATTTGCCCCATATCCCTCTATACTCATCTTACCAATGTAACTGTCTAAATGCTTTTTAAAAGACAAAATTGTACCCACCTCTACTACTACCTCTGGCAGCTCATTCCAGATACTCACCACCCTCTGTGTGAAAAAATTGTCCCTCTGGACTCTTTTGTATCTCTCCCCGTTACTCTAAAACTGTGCCTCTAGTTTTAAATTCTCCTACCTTTGGAAAAGGATATTGACTATCTCGCTGATCTATGCCCCTCATTATTTTATAGACCTCTGTAAGATCACCCCTCAGCCTCCTATGCTCCAGAGGAAAAATGTCCCAGTCTATCCAGCCTCTCCTTATAACTCAAACCATCAAGTTTGGCAGAAAAGGAGACAGGAGCTCTTGAAGGCAATGTGTGAGCTGGTTAAAAAGGGCTAAAAATTGGAAAGGTGCATGAATAGCTTGCAGATATTAAAGAATGGAGTGTTTTCCCAGAAGTGAGCAAACTACAAAACCAAGGTATAATCGGTTGGTTAATTTAAAAAAGAACTCTGAAAATGACACCATGAACATGTCAAGACCTGAGTGAGAGAGAGTTTGTAGAAGTGTGCCTTGTTGATAACAATCATATCCATGAAACTTGAGCATAAAAACTGTTGTTGGAAGGACTCCTGACCAGACCAGACTAATGGAGAATTTGCCAGGTGTAAGGAAATGGTGTTCGATAGGTGGTATAGGCCAATGAAAGTTGATTAGAACTTCCATTACGTTAGGGAGGTGATGTTGGCGGAGGAATTGAAAAAAGTAATCCTTAGAGGTCCCGATCCCACCTAGAAGGCCACAAAAGCTGTAGGGCAGAGGAAGCATTGGTAATGGCAGGTGATTATGAGTTAACCCATAATTTGATAAGTTACAGGCTCCAATTTGGAACATTCTGGAGAAACTGAAATGAGAGGAAGATTGATGATGAGAAGAGGTTGGGCCCTGCTGAGAAACAGGGCAAAGGTAAAGAACCAAGATTGCCTCAGAGGGCAGGTCTAGAAAAGGGGACCAACATGTTAGTTCTGTCACAAGGAAGGGCACATGAATGTGAATGCTGGATGTTAAAGCTCAAACCTGTGAAATTTCTCCAATGAATGGGTATTCCCCAGATCATGATGTCCTGACTGGCAAAGTTCATGACGAGCAGGGAGTTCCCGACATACACTGAGAGGTTGAGTCAGGAGATCAAACGCTATAGCAATTCTTTTCTTGAGGTTAAAGTGTCCCCATGTTCGTCTGGTGAGGCAGGGGATTCGATTATTTTCCTAGAGATAGAGGATCAGCACAGTCGCTGATGTTGGTGGATGACAAGATGCTCTCTTCAGAAGCCTCACTGAACACAAGGTAAAAATTCAGATATTGATGGAAATTATTAATCTGTTCTTTTGAGTGAGGGTAATTCAAAACAGGCGTAGTCACCGGTCCTCATATTCTGGTTGTTGTTCTGACTTTACCCGTTGGGTGGCACGGTGGCACAGTGGTTAGCACTGCTGCCTCGCAGCACCAGGGACCCGGTTCGATTCCCGGCTTGGGTCACTGTCTGTGTGGAGTTTGCGCGTCCTCCCCGTGTCTGCGTGGGTTTCCCCCGGGTGCTCCGGTTTCCTCCCACAGTCCAAAGATGTGCTGCTTAGGTGCATTGACCATGCTAAATTCCGCCTCAGTGTACCCGAACAGGAGCCTGAGTGTGGCGACGAGGGGATTTTCACAGTAACTTCATTGCAGTGTTAATGTAAGCCTACTTGTGACACAAATAAATTATTATTATATTGAAAGTGTGATTTCTCATTAGGAAATGATTTAGCAGGGGATAAGGAAATCTTTAAGGAAATCCCGATAACTGAAATTGTGCAGGAAAAGCTGAGTGAGTAAAAGAATCCATGACTTTGTGTAAAGCTGTTGTGAGGATTGGAGCTGTGATTAAAGGTATGTAAGATGAGTCAGAACCTCAGCCTGCTAATTTTAAAGGGACATTGGAGGATGCAGCAGAAAAGGGGAGGCGATGGCCCGGTGGTATTATTGCTAGACTATTAATCCAGAAACTCACCTCATGTTCTGGGGATCTGGGTTCAAATCCCACCACGGCAAATGGTAGAATTTGTATTCAATATCTGGAATCATGCATCTACTGATGACCATGAAATCATTGTCGATTGTCGGAAAAAAACATCTGATTCACTAATGTCCTTTAGGGAAGGAAATCTACCATCCTTACCTGATCTGGCCTACATGTGACCCCCAAAGCCACAGCAATGTGCTTGACTGTCAACTGCCCTCCAAGGCAACTAGGAATGGGCAATAAATGGTGAGCAGCCAACGACGCCCATGTCCCAGGAATGAATAAAAAATAGGAAAAGTTAATGGCAGCCAGAGACAAGGTTAAGTTTTCATAGAAATCATAGAATCCTACAGTGCAGAAAGAGGCCATTGGGCCCATCGAGTCTGCACCGACCACAATCCCACCCAGGTCCTACCCCCATATCTCTACATATTTACCCGCTAATCCACACATCTCTGGACACTAAGTGGCAATTTTAGCATGGCCAATCAACCTAACCCACACATCTTTGGCCTGTGGGAGGAAACCGGAGCAAACCCACACAGACACGAGGAGAATGTGCAAATTCCACACAGACAGTGGAATCGAACCCAGGTCCCTGGAGCTGTGAAGCAGCAGTGCTAACCACTGTGCTACCGTGCCGTTTTCGGAATTAAAAATGTAGAAAAAAGCATGAGTAAAATGAGGCAAAGCAGATAGCAACATTTTTCAAAGCTAATAATAAAACATGACACATGCCAGGAAAGAGAATGGAAACGCTGATCCAATGCTGACACTAAGGAGCTGCGAGGAAGCATACGCCTTCCTGAATGTAAATTCAAACTTCAAAATGAAGCAATCACTTTTCATAGAATGAAATAAAGCAAGGCAGGTAGATGAATTTGAGATATACTTTTAAGTTAAGTTAGTGTTACAAGTAGACTGACATTAACACTGCAATGAAGTTACTGTGAAAATCCCCTAGTCGCCACACTCCGGCGCCTGTTCGGGTACACTGAGGGAGAATTTAGCATGGCCAAAGCACCTAACCAGCACATCTTTCATTTTGATCCAAGATGGCATCAGAGCGAGGCGACTTCTTGTAAGCTGTGCCCAGCATACCTTCTAATTCTATCTTTTACTCTCATTCTATGCTTCTAAAACTTTATTCGAACTCTTTTAAACTCTGAGAGTGACAGTTGGTGTCTCAGTGAGGGAGTGCTGCTCGGGCTGCAGTGGAGTGTGACAGTTGGTGTCTCACTGTGGGAGTGCTGCTCGGGCTGCAGTAGAGTAATTAATTTATTTAATTATTTTTCAGTTCAATTAGTGAAAAAAATCGGAGGTTTTTTTTTTCCTAAACAGGAAATAGGCCCAGCAGCAGCCTGGGAAGATTTTGGAGGGTTTAAAAGTAGGCCGCACCTTTGAGCGGGCAGCGTCGTTAGCGGGCAGTGGAGTGAGCAGGGGACAGAGTGAGAGCTAAAAGGGCTTTGGCTCACAGGGCTTCGGCGAGGAAGGTTGTTTGTTTGTTTTTCTTCGGTTACACCCCCTTTTTGTTTTATCCCCAAAACTAAAAAGGACATGGCTGGTATGAGTGGGAGGCCAGTATACTGCATTCGGTGTGGGATGTGGGAGTTCCTGGAGACAATTTGCCTCCCGGAAGTCCATATCTGTGCCAGATGTGTGGAACTGCATCTCCTGAAGGATCGTGTAAGGGAGCTGGAGCTGAGGCTCGATGAACTCAGTTTAGTTAGGGAAAATGAGAGAGTCATAGATAAAAGTTATAGTCAGGTAGTGACACCAGGGTCTCGGAAGGAAGACACGTGGGTCACGGTTAGGAGGGGTAATAGTCAGAAGGGTGATGTGCCAGAAAGCACCCCAGTGGCAGTCTCCCATAAGAGAAAGGGATGGGCAACAGATGGGAGAAGGGAAGGGAGTGAGCAGTCTGTGGAGGGATCCCCTGTGGTTGTCCCCCTCCACAATAGGTATATTGTTTTGGATTCTGTGGAGGGGGATGACCCTCCAAGGGTAAGCCACGAGGACCAGATCGCCTCCACGGGGACAGGCTCAGGGGTCCGGAAGGGAAAGAAGGGGTTTAGGAGAGCGATAGTTGTGGGGGACGCAATAGTTAGAGACACGGACAGGCGCTTCTGTGGGACTGAACGAGAATCCAGGATGGTAGTCTGCCTCCCTGGTGCCGGGGTACTGGATGTCTCCGAGAGGGTAGGAAGCATATTTAAAAAGGAAGGTAGTCAAACGGATGTGATTGTACACATTGGGGGAAATGATGTAGGTAGGAAGAGCAGGGGGGTCATACGAGAGAAATTCAGGGAGTTGGGTGCTAGGCTAAAAAGTAAGACCTCCAGTGTAGCAATCTCTGGACTGCTCCCGGTGCCTAGTGCAAGTGAGGCTCGGAACAGGGAGATTCTACAGTTGAACGCGTGGCTAAAGGACTGGTGCAAGAGGGAGGGTTTTAAATTCATAGATAACTGGGAAATCTTCAAGTCAGGATGGCAACTGTACAGAAAGGATGGGTTACACCTTAACTGGAAGGGAGCAAATATCCTGGCTGGGAGTTTTGCTCGAGTGTTTCGGCAGGATTTAAACTAGTGTGGCAGGGGGGTGGGGAACAAAACAGGAGGTCAGTAAATACTGAGGCTGGGGTCGAGCTGGGGGCCAGGGCAAGGCTAGCTAAGAAGAGGAGCACTCTGGAGGAGGAGGACCTGACTGGGCCTGGAGGTCTGAAGTGCATCTGCTTCAATGCGAGGAGTGTAACGGGTAAAACAGACGAACTTAGGGCCTTAATGCTTGTGCGGAATTTGGATGTGGTTGCGGTGACGGAAACTTGGTTAAAAGAAGGACAGGACTGGCAGCTGAATATTCCGGGGTATCAGTGTTTTAGGCGAGACAGAGGAGGGGCTAAAAAAGGTGGGGGAGTAGCGATATTAGTTAAGGAGCATATTACCGCGGTGCAGAGGGTAGACAACTTAGAGGGGTCATGTACTGAGTCGCTGTGGGTGGAACTCAGAAACAGGAAGGGTGCAGTCACTATGCTGGGGGTGTACTACAGACCACCCAACAGCCCACGGGAAGTGGAGGAAAGGATATGTCAGGAGATTCTGGATAGGTGCAGAAAACATAGGGTTGTTGTAGTGGGGGACTTTAATTTCCCTGGCACAGACTGGAAAGTGCTTAGAGCTGGGGGACCGGACGGGGAGGAATTTGTAAAATGCGTACTGGAAGGTTCTTTGGAACAGTATGTAGATAGCCCGACTAGAGAGGGGGCTATACTGGACCTAGTTCTGGGAAGTGAGCCCGGTCAGGTCGTCAAAGTTTCGGTAGGGGAACATGTGGCAAATAGTGACCACAACTCTGTTAACTTTAGGATAGTAATGGACAAGGATGAGTGCTGTCCTACGGGCAGGGTGCTAAATTGGGGGAAGGCTGACTATAGCCGGATTAGGCAGGAATTGGTGGATGTTGATTGGGAGAGGATGTTCGAGGGTAAGTCCGCGTCTGGCATGTGGGAGTCTTTTAAGGAACTATTGATAAGGCTGCAGGATAGGCATGTGCCTGTAAAAAGGAAAGATAGGAAAGGTAGGATTCGAGAGCCGTGGATAACCAGGGAAATTGAGGATCTGATTAAAATGAAAAGGGAAGCGTACGTTAAGTCCAGGCAACTGAAAACAGATGGAGCTCTGGAGGAATACAGAGAGAGTAGGAAAGATCTCAAACGGGGAGTTAGAAGGGCAAAAAGAGGGCACGAGATGTTCTTGGCAGGCAGGATTAAGGAGAATCCTAAGGCATTCTATTCATACGTTAGGAACAAAAGAGTTGTCAGGGAGAAAATCGGACCTCTCAGGGACAAAGGAGGGGAATTATGCTTAGAACCCAAGGGAATAGGGGAGATCCTAAATGAATACTTTGCATTGGTATTCACGAAGGAGAGGGGCGTGTTAACCGGGAGTGTCTCGGAGGGAGGTGTTGACCCGTTAGAGAAAATCTCCATTACGAGAGAGGAAGTGTTAGGTTTTTTAGGGAACATTAAAACTGACAAAGCCCCAGGGCCTGATGGCATCTATCCTCGACTGCTCAGGGAGACGAGAGAGGAAATTGCTGGGCCTCTGACGGAAATCTTTGTCGCTTCTTTGGACACGGGTGAGGTCCCTGAGGATTGGAGGATAGCGAATGTGGTCCCGTTGTTTAAGAAGGGTAGCAGGGATAACCCAGGAAATTATAGGCCGGTGAGCTTAACGTCCGTGGTAGGGAAGTTGTTGGAGAGGATTCTTAGAGACAGGATGTATGTGCATTTAGAACGGAACAATCTCATTAGTGACAGACAGCATGGTTTTGTAAGAGGGAGGTCGTGCCTTACAAATTTGGTGGAGTTTTTTGAGGAAGTGACAAAAACGGTTGATGAAGGAAGGGCCGTGGATGTCGTCTATATGGATTTCAGTAAGGCATTTGACAAAGTCCCACATGGCAGGTTGGTTAAGAAGGTTAAGGCTCATGGGATACAAGGAGAAGTGGCCTGATGGGTGGAGAACTGGCTTGGCCATAGGAGACAGAGGGTAGTGGTCGAAGGGTCTTTTTCCGGCTGGAGGTCTGTGACCAGTGGAGTTCCGCAGGGCTCTGTACTGGGACCTCTGCTATTTGTGATATATATAAATGATTTGGAAGAAGGTGTAACTGGTGTAATCAGCAAGTTTGCGGATGACACAAAGATGGCTGGAATTGCGGATAGCGAAGAGCATTGTCGGGCAATACAGCAGGATATAGATAGGCTGGAAAATTGGGCGGAGAGGTGGCAGATGGAGTTTAATCCGGATAAATGCGAAGTGATGCATTTTGGAAGAAATAATGTAGGGAGGAGTTATACAATAAATGGCAGAGTCATCAGGAGTATAGAAACACAGAGGGACCTAGGTGTGCAAGTCCACAAATCCTTGAAGGTGGCAACACAGGTGGAGAAGGTGGTGAAGAAGGCATATGGTATGCTTGCCTTTATAGGACGGGGTATAGAGTATAAAAGCTGGAGTCTGATGATGCAGCTGTATAGAACGCTGGTTAGGCCGCATTTGGAGTACTGCGTCCAGTTCTGGTCGCCGCACTACCAGAAGGACGTGGAGGCATTGGAGAGAGTGCAGAGAAGGTTTACCAGGATGTTGCCTGGTATGGAGGGTCTTAGCTATGAGGAGAGATTGGGTAGAGTGGGGTTGTTCTCCTTGGAAAGACGGAGAATGAGGGGAGATCTAATAGAGGTATACAAGATTATGAAGGGTATAGATAGGGTGAACAGTGGGAAGCTTTTTCCCAGGTCGGAGGTGACGATCACGAGGGGTCACGGGCTCAAGCTGAGAGGGGCGAAGTATAACTCAGACATCAGGGGGACGTTTTTTACACAGAGGGTGGTGGGGGCCTGGAATGCGCTGCCAAGTAGGGTGGTGGAGGCAGGCACGCTGACATCGTTTAAGACTTACCTGGATAGTCACATGAGCAGCCTGGGAATGGAGGGATACAAACGATTGGTCTAGTTGGACCAAGGAGCGGCACAGGCTTGGAGGGCCGAAGGCCTGTTTCCTGTGCTGTACTGTTCTTTGTTCTTTGTTCTTTGAAGGGGGGGAGGTTTAACACAGATATCAGAAGGACATATTTCACACAGAGGGTCGTGGGGGCCTGGAATGTGTTGCCGGGCAAGGTGGTGGAGGCGGACACACTGGGAACGTTTAAGACTTATCTAGACAGCTATATGACCGGAGTGGGAATGGAGGGATACAAAAGAGTGGTCTAGTTTGGACCAGGGAGCGGCGCGGGCTAATTGTTCCTTGTTTCTCGTTTCAAGGCTTCATTCTATGATCATCTTGCTGGTGCCAGTACAGAGCGAGACTGCGGATAGTTGGGAACCTGTCTCGGGGGCAGGGAATTCATATGGTGTTCATGGAAGTGGAAATGATTAGGGTTGGGAAGCATTTTCCGATCAGGGCCATTGTGATCTCCTGGACTCGTTTCGATCGCCTCAGGGGGTCGGAGAGGAATTTCCCAGATTTTTTTTTTCCCCATATTGGCCCTGGGGTTTTTCACTCTGGGTTTTCGCCTCTCCCTGGGGATCACATGGTCTGGAATAGGGGGGTGGGGGTGAGTTAATAGGTTGTAATGAACAAAGCATCGTAGCTGTGAGGGACAGCTCGGTGGATAGGATATTGGTATGTAGATAGGCTGGAAAATTGGGCGGGGATCCTGGATTCAGGATTCAATCCTGGACCGGGGAGCGGCGCGGGCTTGGAGGGCCGAAGGGCCTGATCCTGTGCTGTATTGTTCTTTGTTCTTTGTTCTTTGTAACAATGCTTTAATTCAATCTCGTTAAGTTAATCTTTCTCTGCACCCTAACTATGACTGTAACACTACATTCTGCACTCTCTCCTTTCCTTCCCTATGTACGGTATGCTTTGTCTGTATAGCGCGCAAGAAACAATACTTTTCACTGTACACTGATACATGTGACAATAATAAATGAAATCAAATCTACGCAGACACGGGGAGAATGTGCAGACTCCGCAAAGACAGTGACCCAAGCCGGGAATCAAACCTGGGTCCCTGGCGCTGTGAGGCAGCAGTGCTAACATAGAGATGAGCCATGATCTACTTGAGAGACCTGCTGCTGTTCCTCTGTTCATCAATGTTACTTTGATACCACTGTTGCTCTATGTTTAAACATAAAGAGGGTGGGTAGAGGTGCAAACATGTCCTAGATCTTTTATAACTGCTTTTTTCATTTCAAATTCAAAACTTTTTCTAACTTCCTGAAAAATTTCAAAGATCTTTGCTAATTAAAGATAGTTGCTTTCAAGTGTAATTTTTAAAAAATTCATTCATGGGCATCGCTGGCTGGCCAGCATTTATTGCCCTTGTTCAGAGGGTAGTTGAGAGTCAACCACATTGCTGTGGTTCTGGAGTCACATGTAGACCAGAAGCAGATTTCCTTCTCTAAAAGACATTAGTGAACCAGATGGGTTTTTCTGACAATCGACAATGGTTTCACGGTCATCAGTAGATTCTTAATTCCAGATTTAAAAAAAAAATTGAATTCAAATTCCACCATCTACCTGTGGTGGGATTCGAACCCAGGTCCCCAGAACACTAGCTGAGTTTCTGGATTCAACACCTTAGCAATGGTACCACTAGGCCATCGCCCTCCCCAAATAAGACTAGCAGTAATTTTCTCCTGATTCTTAAGCTCTTCTTGCATGATATTAGATTGCAACTTATTTCCAGATGTATAATAATATTCCATAATATGGAATATTTTATTACTTAAACATTATTCTAATTATTGTTTTACAATCAACATCGATTATAATGTTTTCTCATTTACAGTTTCAGTATTATAGGACAGCTGCATCCCCTGTACCGCTTGACTATATGCTATAACACTCATTATTCTCATATAATTAGGCAGTTCATAAAAAGCTGCATGCTGATCAGCTGACCAATGATGTGTAGAGACTGAAGCCACAAAGATGCCAAAGGTTGATCTTTCGGAGAAATTTATCTGCAGCAAGCCATACAGTTCATTAATGCCGGTTAATTTCCTGACGTAACCCAATCGAGGAATGATATGACTCAAGCTGTCGAATTAAACCATGTTCCCTTTCTACTTCTTATTATTTTACAAAGCTAACTTATCTGAGCTCTATTAAGGTGACTCCAATTTCTGAGGTTAGATTTTTTGTAATATCGCAGTAACAATGTTCCAGAATGTTCCTTGCCAACTATACCATTCACTGCCATCTTGACCTTTCCAAGTTCAAAGCCACCTTTGTGGTTGTGTCGAGATTACTCCAGCAGGGAAGTGTCTGAAACACTAGCATCAGTCAGCCCTGCAGCCAGTACAACCTGCGCTCCCCATTGGCTGAATGCCTGTTTGGGCAGATGGGGGGGATTGAATTTTGGGATCTCAAATGGCAAAGTTCTCAGATACTCATAGAATCCCTGTTGTGGGAAAAATGCCACTTTGTGAGTCAGGCTTGATGCATGTGTCCACCGTCCCCCATTATAATCCTGTGCTGAAGGAGCGGTGGGTCCACCTGCTACCTGCCTCCACCTATCCGCTGGACAGGCTGCATACACCAGTTGGTGTATGTCTCTCAGGTGTAATTGGTGTCCTACCCAGATTGTGTCTAATTCTTCCCAGAATTTAGTGTTTGCGCTTCTAGGTTGTAATTTACCCAGGGAAGCCATTATCTGCTGTCTCTCACCTGGAGTGAATGGTTTATAAGTTGCTTTTGGTCGTGCATCTGTTCCCCCTCGGGTTACTGGTGCTAAGTTGTGTTCTAGCGCTTCCCACTCCTCTGGGGGAGTGGTTGGTCCCTGCTGTGTGGACTCATAAGGAAGTAGAGGAACAGTTTCCCCTCTCCATTGCTTTTCTTCTAATACCTGGTTTTGCTTCTCCAGTTCCCTCACTCGTGATTCTAATTCTCTAATCCTTTCTTTATCTTCTCTCCACTTCTTAGTAGAGGCGACTACTTGCTCAATTAGACCAGCTAACTGATGTGTTAACATTACTCCTATCTTCTTTGTCTTGTTTCTCTTTTCTTTATCTATCCACTCTCTCTGCTGCTCTAAGGTGTGAGGAGTATCCCAGCCATCCTTTTGCATTCTCTTTATTAACTCTTTCCTGTCTGTCATGTAAATTTCAATGAGGGATCCCGCAAATCCCCTTTTAACTTCATTATCTGCCATTTCGCAGACTTCACTAACCCCGACGACGATTACTCGCTCGTAAAGTGTGCTCTCTACCGTAGGGACTTCACTACCCCCGGCCACTATTACTACTCTAGCACCGTGTTTCACTACCATTACAGGGTTTCAAGTTATACTCACGGCTTCCACTATTACCACCTCAGCAATGTGCTTCTCCACCGGAGTCCGGTTTAGGTCAGAGTTGATCAAGCTCCTTTTCCACCCCGCTTTTCACAACATTGGCAGTACAGTTCCCAACTTTTCAAACTTTCATGCAATCACATAGCAACTCTGCGTTTGTTCGCCACTGCAGAGTTTAATGTTAACCTTCCTCTGCCACTTGTGCTTCACAATCCTAAGTGCCCTTGGTGTCTCTTTCCCCACTTCAATCTCCTGACCTTCGCGTGGGAGGTTCCTCCTCTTAACAACCTGTCTAAGGCAGGGTTTTGAGACAGGCACTACCTTGTCCTCTTGTCGGTCAGCATAAGCAGCAGTTACTTATCACTATCAGCAGTAAGTAGTTATCACTATATCATATACAACAATACTTATTACCAGAAATACCCCTTCAGTTTAACCCCTTAAGTTTAACCCCTTGCAAACTGTATTCTTGACCTTGTCTGACTCTCACAGATTCCGTGATCTCTACCTCGTCTCCGATCGTGGCCAATCAATCTCACCAGTAATAGGATCCTGCTGACTACGCCAATTGTTGTGGGAAAAATGCCACTTTGTGAGTCAGGCTTGAAGGTTTCAACAATACAGTTTTTTTTAACGAAACTTCGTGGAGAAAAGGCACTGGCACTCCGCAGTGCTTCTAGACAGCTACCTTCTCTCAATGAGACAATAGGAGCGGTCCATCTTTATACCCTTTACACAATAGATGGAGCGGACATCTAGCCATTATCACATCGTTGTAATCAAGTAGGTGATCGATCGTTAAACACATCGTTATAGACAAATACAGACAGATACAGACATAAGCATGTTAACATCGCATTGTTCTATGAATGGATACATTTCCTACGTCAGTGACTATCAATGGCTTTAGTTTCGGTCTATTCATACAGTAGTTTACAGTCATTGGTTTTCCTGCATTTTGTATTCCCGATCCCACCTGTAGCTAATCTCTTTACCAGACCCTTTTGTCCCTACTTCCACTGGCTTCCTGCAGTATCTAATTCCTGCATATTTTAATTTAGAAGTAGTTGTCTGAGTGTCTTTAATCCTAAGTAATTGTCTGGGCTAAGAGTCAGTGCCTGTTTGTGGTCTTAACTCTTTATGTGCCAGGCAGTCATTTTTAAAGTGTACTCTTCTGTATGTTTTTCCCACTTCAATCCTTACAGTGCAGAAGGAGGGTGCACCAACTCTCCGACAGAGCATTTTACCCAGGCCCTATCCCCACGTATTTTCCCCATTAATCCCCTAACCTACACATCTTTGGATACTAAGGAGCAATTTATCCTGACCAATCCACCTAACCTGCGCATCTTTGGAGTATGGGAGGAAATCAGAGCACCCGGAGGAAACCCATGAAGACACGGGGAGAATGTGCAAACTCCACACAGACAGTGACCCAAGGCTGCAATTGAACCTGGGTTCCTGGCGCTGTGAGGCAGCAGTGCTAACCACTGTGCCACCCTATCTAGAGGCCATGGTACAAGCAATGGACAGGAGGAGGGATGTCCTCCACCCGTTTAGGGGGTCGAAAACTCTCCAACTATCAAGTTCAGCACCAATGAGAAGGCAATGCCAGGTGCTTAGCTTCAAAGACATGGGACTGAGTGTAACATTTCAAAATTTGTGGATGATACTAAAATATGTGGCAAAGCAGGCAGTGAAGAAGATATAAAGATTCTACAGACGGATATTGATAGGCTAGGAGAATGGGCCAAAATTTGGCAGATGGAATTTAATGTGGATAAGTGTGAGGTTATCCATTTTGGCAGAAAAAAATAGAAAGGTGAAGTATTACCTAAATGGAAAGCAGATTCAAAATGTGTCTGGGCAGGGGATCTGGCTGTCTATGTTTATGAATCACACAATGTCAGTCTGCAGGTGCAGCAGGTAATAAAAAGGCAAATGGAATGTTGGCATTTATTGCAAAAAGACCGGAGTGTAAAAGTAAAGAAGTGTTGCAATTGTATAGGGTGTTGGTGAGACCACAACTGGAGTCTTGTGTTCAGTTGTGGCCTCCTCATTTGAGGAAGGATGTGGTAATATTAGAGACTGTTCAGAAGAGGTTCACCAGATTGATTTTGGGGTTGACGTATGAGGAGAGATTAAATAGTTTGGGCTGATACTCACATTTTTGTTTTGGGATGTTTTGCTGCAACTGTACAGGATGTTGGTGAAGCCATATCTGAAGTATTGTGTGCAGTTTTGGTGTCCTTATCCGAGGAAGGATATCCTTGCTATAGAGGGAGTACAGTGAAGGTTTACCTGGCTGAATCCTGGGATGGCGGGTCTGTCATATGAGGAGAGACTGAGTCAGTTAGGATTATATTCACTGGCGTTTAGAAGAGTGAGAGGGGATCACATAGAAACTTGTAAAATTCTAACAGGGTTAGACAGGGTAGATTCAGAAAGAATGTTCCCAATGGTGGGGGAGTCCAGAACTAGGGGTCATAGTTTGAGGATAAGAGGTAAACCTTTTAGAACTGAGGTGAATGTGTGGAATTCACTACCACAGAAAGTAGTTGAGGCCAAAACGTTGTCTGATTTCAGGAAGAAATTAGATATAGCTCTTGGGGCTAAAGGGATCAAGGGATATGGGAGGAAGGGAGGATCAAGATATTGAATCCGATGATCAGCCATGGTCAAAATGAATGATGGAGCAGGCTTGAAGGGCCGAATGGCCTACTCCTGCTTCTAGTTTCTATGTTCTATATTTCACTTTATCGCTTTCTCCTCTGTCTCATGGGTTGGCCACTATTGCTACCCTGACTTGTCCATTTCAAACATCTGACACATTACATTTAAACCTTCCCAATCAACTCACCAAACTAGCTCTAACATACTTCCTTTTTGGCAGGGAAAGGCTGTCCTCAACTCCGGACCACAATAAACAGCAGGGGGGGTCAAACGACATTCCCCCCCCTTCTCAATGCAATTTCCCCCGACAAAGGGTCAGACTCAAAACATTGGTTCTATTCTCTCTCCACAGATGCTGTCAGACCTGCTGAGATTTTCCAGCATTTTCTGTTTTTGTGAACCCCCCCCCACCCCCCCCTCCACCCCACCCTCAATGTTGGTAAGAACAGGGAGGGCCAGAGTAACATTTGAGGAGACGTCAGGTAAGGTATCTTCACTCTGCATCCTCTTTGCTGTGCAGAGGGACCTGGGGGTCCTTGTGCATGAGACGCAAAAACCCAGTCTGCAGGTGCAACAGGTGATCAAGAAAGCAAATGGGATGTTGGCCTATATCGCAAGGGGGATAGAATATAAAAGCAGAGATGTCTTGCTGCATCTGTACAGGGCATTGGTGAGGCCGCAGCTGGAATACTGTGTGCAGTATTGGTCCCCTTATTTGCGGAAGGATATATTGGCCTTGGAGGGAGTGCAGAGAAGGTTCACCAGGTTGATACCAGAGATGAGGGGTGTTGATTATGAGGACAGACTGAGCAGATTGGGTTTGTATTCGTTGGAATTTAGAAGGCTGAGGGGGGATGTTTTGGAGACCTATAAGATAATGAAGGGGCTGGATAGGGTAGAGATGGAGAGATTCTTTCCACTGCCATCCTTACCCGGTCTGGTCTACATGTGACTGTAGGATGGCAGTGGAAAGGAAACTAGAACTAGAGGGCACAGCCTCAAAATAAAGGGGGGTCAGTTTAGGACAGAGTTGAGGAGGAACTTCTTCTCTCAGAGGGTGATGAATCTCTGGAATTCTCTGCCCACTGAAGTGGTGGAGGCTACCTCGTTGAATATGTTTAAATCACGGATAGATGGATTCCTGATTGGTAAGGGAATTAGGGGTTATAGGGATCAGGCGGGTAAGTGGAACTGATCCACTTCAGATCAGCCATGATCTTATTGAATGGCGGGGCAGGCTCGAGGGACTAGATGGCCTACTCCTGCTCCTATTTCTTATGTTCTTATGTTCTTTGCTTCATCCATTTAACCTCACTCTGCACTGTCCACATGACAAACTGCAGGCTTATTCAGCAGCTCATTCTGCATATTATCACTTAAGCCCTGTCCCTCTTTCTGATTTGAGGTGCTGAAGAGTTGAACAAAGCTATGTTATAAGGAAGAAATGGCCAGATTTTGCATCCTTGCACCCTTCTCACTCAGATACTGATGCCAGCTGTACTTTAAGGGCATGGATAAGGGATGTATTGTCACATTGTGTATGGCTAGTGTGCAGGAGATAAGGAAGGGAAATCAGGGGTCAGTGGTACCAACTCACCAAGCGACAAGACTGCATATTTAAATGCAGATTCTGAAGGGCCAGCCTTCTGAGGAGGAGTGAAATTTGCCAGGAAATGCTCAGTACATTGGGTACCTGCCAGCTAAATGATGTAGAGCTTGGATTAGTCCAACTCCAACTTGTGTCAAGGATTAGAGTAAGGAGACCATCTGTCCAACGCGGTGGCTATCTCCATTGACAAGATAGTGGCGCATGGTGATAGATCCTTTCTGGATTTCTGCTAAAGCTGTTGTGAAAGCTGAACCAGCTGAGAGCTCTGACAGCGAGAGGGGCAATGATAGTTAATGCTTCTCCTTATCTTCCTTATTGCTCCACTGCTTTGTGTCAGGTGGTGATGGGGCTGATCTCTCCCAATGTTGAAGTTATGGAGCATGCAGCAATAAATCTAGACACTCAGACTGAAGCTGGAACTGTCCATGAAGCTGAATTATTGTTTAACCATGCGAATTGTTTCTCCATTATCTTTCCTATTCTGGACATACTTTTCAGCTACGTTTGGGTTCCTAATGGGCATCATGGCCCATGCCTGGGTGCATAAACTTTGCGACCTAGGAGTCAGCCTGGCCTGTAACTTGACAGCCTGGCTGAATAAAGATGGCACAGAAGGCAAGCACTGGATTAGTGAGTCCTCAGTGCCCTGATGCAGAGCTGAATATCGTGTTGTCTGTGCCCACATGGTGTGGAATCCCTTTTGTTTGATAAAGATGCCAAGATTTTTTTATTCGTTAATGGGACGTGGGTGTCCACTGGCTGGCACTTATTGCCCATCCTTAATTGCCCTTGGAGGGCAGTTGAGAGTCATAGAAATCATAGAAACCCTACAGCACAGAAAGAGGCCATTCGGCCCATCGAGTCTGCACCGACCACAATCCCACCCAGGCCCTACCCCCATATATTTTACCCACTAATCCCTTTAACCTATGCATCTCAGGACACTAAGGGCAATTTTAGCATAGCCAATCAACCTAACCCGCACATCTTTGGACCACATTGCTATGGACCTACAGTCACATGTAGACCAGACCGGGTAAGGATGGCAGATTTCCTTCCTAAAGGACAGATTTTTGCAACAATTGACAATGGTTTTATGATCACCATTAGACTTTTAGTTCCAGATATTTTATATCCACCATCTGCCATGGTGGGATTCGAACCCGGGTCCCCAGAACATTGGGTCTCTGGATTACTAGTCAATTGACAATGCCGCCGTGATTGTGTTCACTGTAGTTAATGTGAGTTCAGTCTGTTGTATTCTTGTCCTGATTTATTTTGACTCTGGTGAACTCTCTGATAAAATGGTCAGTTGTATACAATGATGTTAAAGACAACCACTGGCAGTGCGGCCCATGCCCTGGCACTCGGATTGCAGCTGGAGGAGGTGGCATTGCTAGCTGACAACCTCCTTGGTGAAGTGAAGGTGCCTCAGACTTTTCTCCTCAGTGAAGTGAATCTCAAAGGAATTCTCCATGAATATCACTGTGGGGATGACCTTCTGCAGTGTGCCCCCCTCCTCCTCATTATCACTGCTCTCTGCCGCTTCCCTTCCTATTCCCTCTCATCCTCCAGCTGTGAAGCGAAAGCTATCGTTGACTGTAATCAAATCATTGTCGTGGCAGCAACATGACATACAACAGAATACGGTGTTCACAATTGAAGAACAGGCCAAAACAAAATGCACAGAAATTAATTGGCGGTAAGAAATAACTCAAATGTAAGCACTGCCTGACCCCCTCGTGAATGACCCTCCCTTGGCAAGTGTAGATGTGACAGGTGATGCAATGGAACCTGGCAGAATGGGAAAAGAATCCTTCAACAAGTCTAGGAGACTGATTGAGATCAGTTATTGATTGTTGTAAATAGTACAAGCACGCATCAGAAGAAGCCCGATCCAATCTGGTGGGAGATGCAGTTCTGTAGATGGTGTCAAGCTTCTTGAGTTTCGTTGGAGCTGTACTCATCCAGGCAAGTGGAGATATACCCCTAACTTGTGCTTTTTAAATGGCAGAGAGGATGAGGGGAGTCAGGGGATAAGTTATTCTCCACAGTGTTCCCAGAACTTGACCTGCTCTTGTAGCCACAGTATTTATATGGCTAGTCCATTTGATTTGATTTGATTTAATTTATTATTGTCACCTGTATTGGTATACAGTGAAAAGTATTGTTTCTTGCGCGCTATAAAGACAAAGCATACCGTTCATAGAGAAGGAAAAAAAGAGAGTGCAGGATGTAGTGTTACAGTCATGGCTAGGGTGTAGAGAATGATCAACTTAATGCAAGGTAGGTCCATTCAAAAGTCTGATGGCAGCAGGGAAGAAGCTGTTCTTGAGTCGGTTGGTACGTGACCTCAGACTTTTGTATCTTTTTTCTGATGGAAGAAGGTGGAAGTGAGAATGTCTGGGGTGTGTGGGGTCCTTAATTATGCTGGCTGCTTTTCCGAGGCAGCGGGAAGTGTAGACAGTGTCAATGGGTGGGAGGCTGGTTTGAGTGATGGACTGGGCTTCGTGTGGTGAACCATCGTTGGTTCACCACTGGGGGTTGTTATTATGTTACTGTTGGGCTAGGGTGTTGTTACTGTGGGGGTTGTACAATGTTGTTGGGTTAGGGTGTTTACCTGTTATAAGAGTTATCATGGCACATTCCAGTGGGGTCCCGCCTCCGGTGGCGAGGTATAAGACCCCCTGCTCCGGCAGGACCCCTTCAGTCTGAACTGGTGTATTCGTGTTAGTAGTTCCATTGTTACTCTATTAAAGCCTTCAATATCGAAGCCTTGGTTCCACGTGCTTAATTGTCGCGCATCAATTTAATAGAGTAACAGAAAACTCACAGCTGTACAAAAAAAAACAGAGAGTATGGAACAGATCCTAAAACCGGATCGTCTGACACTGGACCCACGTGCGGTCGGTGCCGCTAACACATTCGACCATTGGTGGAAGTGTTTTGAGGACTACCTGGCAGCCTCGGTAGCTATCACTACAGACAGTGATAAACTCCAGGTCCTCCACGCAAGGGTAAGCGACACGATTTATCTAGCCATTCGTGCAGCTCCCACTTACCCGGGTGCCGTCGAGCTCCTAAAAAAAAGATACACGAAGCCACCCAACGAGATACATGCTCGTTACCTCCTCGCTACACGACGTCGGCAGTCGGGCGAAACCATGGAGGACTATGCCAATGAGCTCCTGCAGCTTGCCAGGGGTTGCGATTGTAAGGACGTATCAGCCGAACAATATATGTACGACCTCGCCCGAGACGCGTTCGTAGCAGGGGTAGAGTCCTCGTACATCAGGCTTAAATTGCTGGAAAAGGGGAAACTCGACTTGACCCAAGCAATGGAGATGGCCGTGATGCTGGAAGCGGCGTCGAAGAGCTTGGCGCTGTACCCCGAGGACCACGTGCAGTCAACGTGGCTGGAGCAAGCTCAGCTCCCTCCTCGCCCCGCTAACCCGCGCTCCCAGATCGATCCGACGACGGCGGCAGCTCCAGGTGGCCAACGATGCTATTTTTGTGGTGGGGCCAAGCATCCACGGCAACAGTGTCCGGGAAGAACGGCAATCTGCAGCCAGTGCGGTAAAAAAGGCCACTACGGCAAAGTCTGCAGGTCCAAACCTAAAAACGGCAGTGCAGCTTGTAACCCTCCAGAACGGAGACAATCTCCTTCGGCGTCGCAGTACCCACGAGGTCCGACCACGTGCGATCCCAGGACGGCGCCATCGTGGCTGACAAAGGAGGAGGAAGACCACCAGGAGTCGCTGCGCTTGGCGCCCTCGCCCACGCGCGATTCATGGGGGCGGCCATCATGGTCCACGATGACTAGGAGCGACCAGCAGGGGTCCTCAGCATCCACATCGGCAGCATGCAGTGACGCCCAGGGGCCAACGGTGGCGTCGATCTCCCTGGATCAGACCAGGCACTACAGACTTGAAAATTCCATGATGGATATAAAGGTTAGTGGTCGAACTGTGAATTGTCTGTTTGACAGTGGGAGCACCGAAAGTTTCATACACCCTGAAACTGCTAAAAGGTGTGGGCTCCGGGTTCTCCCTGCCAAGCAGACAATTTCCATGGCATCACGGTCCCGGTCTGTACCGATCCAAGGACGATGTATGGTAACTCTTGAGGTACAGGGCACAATTTACGAGCAATACAGGCTCCTTGTGTTACCTCACCTTTGCGCGCCAATTCTCCTCGGACTAAACTTTATGGTCCACATGAAGAGTGTGATCCTACAGTACGGTGGGCCACTCCCTTCACTGGCAGTAGGGAATCAGCCGCAGCCTCCAAATTGCCCAAAGCGCCCCGCATGCAATCTATCCACCCTGAAAATCACTACACCATCCCTTTTTAAAAATCTGGTACCTGGCTGCAAGCCCATCGCTACTAAAAGTAGGCGTTACAGCGCTGAGGACCGGATCTTTATTAGATCTGAGGTTCAGCGGCTCCTCAAGGAAGGGATCATACAGGCCAGTGCTAGTCCGTGGAGAGCGCAGGTCGTGGTAGTCAAAAGCGGGAACAAACCTCGGATGGTCATCGACTATAGTCAGACCATTAATCGTTATACGCAGCTGGATGCGTATCCTCTCCCGCGCATTTCTGATATGGTCAATCAGATTGCGCAGTACCGAG
Organism: Mustelus asterias; assembly: GCF_964213995.1. Lineage (NCBI taxonomy): Eukaryota > Metazoa > Chordata > Chondrichthyes > Carcharhiniformes > Triakidae > Mustelus > Mustelus asterias. The sequence goes on from NC_135823.1 coordinate 13,352,119, forward strand.
TGTTTTAGAACATAGAACATAGAACATAGAACATTACAGCGCAGAACAGGCCCTTCGGCCCACGATGTTGCACCGACCAGTTAAAAAAAAAACTGTGACCCTCCAACCTAAACCAATTTCTTTTCGTCCATGAACCTATCTACGGATCTCTTAAACGCCCCCAAACTAGGCGCATTTACTACTGATGCTGGCAGGGCATTCCAATCCCTCACCACCCTCTGGGTAAAGAACCTACCCCTGACATCGGTTCTATAACTACCCCCCCTCAATTTAAAGCCATGCCCCCTCGTGCTGGATTTCTCCATCAGAGGAAAAAGGCTATCACTATCCACCCTATCTAAACCTCTAATCATCTTATATGTTTCAATAAGATCCCCTCTTAGCCGCCGCCTTTCCAGCGAAAACAATCCCAAATCCCTCAGCCTCTCCTCATAGGATCTCCCCTCCATACCAGGCAACATCCTGGTAAACCTCCTCTGCACCCTCTCCAAAGCCTCCACATCCTTCCTGTAATGTGGGGACCAGAACTGCACACAGTACTCCAAGTGCGGCCGCACCAGAGTTGTGTACAGTTGCAACATAACGCTACGACTCCTAAATTCAATCCCCCTACCAATAAACGCCAAGACACCATATGCCTTCTTAACAACCTTATCTACTTGATTCCCAACTTTCAGGGATCTATGCACACATACACCTAGATCCCTCTGCTCCTCCACACTATTCATAGTCCTCCCGTTAGCCCTATACTCAACACATCTGTTATTCCTACCAAAGTGAATTACCTCACACTTCTCCGCATTAAACTCCATCCGCCACCTCTCGGCCCAACTTTGCAACCTGTCTAAGTCTTCCTGCAAACTACGACACCCTTCCTCACTGTCTACCACACCACCGACTTTGGTGTCATCAGCAAATTTGCTAATCCACCCAACTATACCCTCATCCAGATCATTAATAAATATTACAAACAGCAGTGGCCCCAAAACAGATCCCTGAGGTACACCACTTGTAACCGCACTCCATGATGAATATTTACTATCAACCACCACCCTCTGTTTCCTATCCGCTAGCCAATTCCTGATCCAATTTCCTAGATCACCCCCAATCCCATACATCTGCATTTTCTGCAGAAGCCTACCATGGTGAACCTTATCAAACGCCTTACTAAAATCCATATATACCACGTCCACTGCCTTGCCCCCATCCACCTCCTTGGTCACTTTCTCAAAAAACTCAATAAGGTTAGTAAGGCACGACCTACCTGCCACAAAACCATGCTGACTATCACCTATCAATTCATTACTCTCCAAATAACTATAAATCCTATCCCTTATAATTTTTTCCAACATCTTGCCGACAACAGAAGTGAGACTCACCGGTCTATAATTCCCGGGGAAGTCTCTGTTCCCCTTCTTAAACAATGGGACAACATTCGCTAACCTCCAATCTTCTGGTACTATACCAGAGGCCAACGACGACCTGAAGATCAGAGCCAGAGGCTCTGCAATCACTTCTCTTGCCTCCCAGAGAATCCTTGGATAAATCCCATCCGGACCAGGGGATTTATCTATTTTCAGACCCTCCAGAATATCCTGCACATCCTCCTTATCAACTGTAATACTGTCTATTCTACTCCCTTGCAACCCAGTGTCCTCCTCAGCTATATTCATGTCCCCTTGCGTGAACACCGAAGAGAAATATTGGTTCAATGCTTCACCAATCTCCTCCGGTTCCACACATAACTTCCCTCTGCCATCTATAACTGGCCCTAAACTTGCCCTAACCAACCTTCTGTTCTTGACATACCTATAGAACGCCTTAGGATTCTCTTTAACCCTATCCGCCAAAGTCTTCTCATGTCCCCTTTTAGCCCTTCTAAGCTCGCTCTTCAACTCCCTCTTAGCCAATCTAAAGCTTTCTAGTGCACTACCCGAGTGCTCACGTCTCATCCGAACATAAGCCTCCTTTTTCTTTTTAACCAACAAAGAAACTTTTTTGGTGCACCACGGTTCCCTAGCCCTACCAATTCCTCCTTGCCTGACAGGGACATACCTATCACAGACTCGCAGTAGCTGCTCCTTGAAAAAACTCCACATGTCGGACGTTCCCAGTCCCTGTAATCTCCTAGTCCAACCTATGTTTCCTAATTCTCTCCTAATAGCCTCATAATTACCCTTCCCCCAGCTAAAACCACTGGCCCGAGGTTCATGCCTATCCCTTTCCATCACTAAGGTGAACGTAACCGAATTGTGGTCACTATCACCAAAATGCACACCAACTTCCAAGTCTAGCACCTGGTCTGGCTCATTTCCCAGCACCAGATCCAATATAGCCTCACCTCTAGTTGGCCTGTCTACATACTGAGTCAAAAAACCTTCCTGCACGCTTTGAACAAAAACTGACCCCTCTAACGAGCTAGAGCTATAACAATTCCAGTCAATATTAGTCAAGTTAAAATCCCCCATAACAATTGCCCTATTACTTTCACTCCTAAGCAGGATTGACTCCGCAATCCTTTCCTCAACCTCTCTAGAACTTTTAGGAGGTCTATAAAAGACTCCCAACAGGGTGACCTCTCCTCTCCTATTTCTAATCTCCGCCCATACTACCTCAACAGATAAGTCCTCATCAAACCTCCTCTCTGACACTGTGATACAATCTCTGACCAATAATGCTACCCCTCCCCCTCTTCTACCTCCTTCCCTACTTCGACTAAAACATTTGAACCCCGGGACCTGCAGCATCCATTCCTGCCCCTGCTCTATCCATGTCTCTGAAATAGCCACAACATCGAAGTCCCAGGTACTGATCCACGCTGCAAGTTCACCCACTTTATTGCGAATACTCCTGGCATTGAAGTATACACATTTCAAACCCTGCTCCACCCCACCTCTGCAATGCCGTGCATTGCAGTCCCCATCCATGCATCCCTCACTTTCAGCCCCACTACTCAGGATCCCTCCCCCCCCCCGAATCAGTTTAAACCTCCCTGCATGGCCTTAGCAAATTTACCCCCCAGGATATTGGTCCCCTTCTGATTAAGGTGTAGACCATCCTTCTCATAGAGGTCACACCTTCCCCAGTACGAGCCCCAATTGCTTAAGTACCTGAACCCCTCCCTCCTGCACCATCCCCTCAGCCATGAATTCAAACCTTCCCTCTCCCTATTCCTCTCTAAACTATCCCGTGGTACAGGCAAGAGTCCAGAGATAACCACTCTGTCAGTCTTGGCCTTTAGTTTCCACCCCAACTCCATAAATCCCTGCCTAATATCCCCTTCCCCTATCCTCCCTATGTCGTGTGTCCCCACATGTACAATAACTTGTGGTTTATCTCCCTCCCCCCTAAGAGTCCTGAATACCCTGTCAGACACATCCCGGACCCCAGCCCCTGGTAGGCAACACACCAACCCTGAGTCCCTACCTTTAGTTCCGACCCTCCTATCTGTCCCCTTAATTGTGGAGTCCCCAATCACAAGGCCCAGTCTTTTACAGCCCCTAACCACCTGAGCTTTCTCACTCGGCTCACCCCCAGAGATCTGCTCTCTATGCTCAGTTGATTCCTCCTCAACTGTAGCCTCCAGCACCGAAAACCTATTATGGAGGGGAACCGCCCCAGGGGATTGTCTTCCCGATTGCTTCTTACCCCTCCTCCTGGCATTGACCCAAGCCTCATTTCTAGGAGTTACTATTTCTCTATAACTCCTATCAACTTCCACCTCCGCCTCCCGAATTATGCGGAGTTCCTCTACCTCCCCCTCCAGCTCCTTTACACGCTCCTCCAGAAGCTGCAATCTAATGCACTTCTTACAACTAAAATCTCCTGAAACACTACTGGATTTCCTCACCACATACATCCCACAGGAGATGCAGCATACTGCCTGAACTGCCATCCCTGAAGCCATTACCAGCAAGAAAAAAAGAAAACAAAAAACTTCCCCACACTTATAATTAGGTTAGAGGAGGATGGAAGGGTGGGATCCTCTACCAGTGTAGAGGATCGGGTATCTCCTCTGCACCAATTTATAGGGCTAGGGGCCCGAGAGAAAAAAAAACTACTACTGAGGGGGAACCACCCAGGTAACTGACTTTTAAAGTTAAAATAAAAACCCTTCCCAGACTCCTTTGCTGCCCACTTCTAGTTTTCACTTTAAACTTGAAAAACTGCTGTTAAAGTAAAGGCCAAAAAAATACACACACTAGCTGACTAATTAAATAAATAAACAATTCAATTAATCCAATTAATCTCTTACCAGCACTGCTGCTTTTCAATCACCCCTCTCAGCTTGCTCCAGTGGATCAATGAGGGGGAACCACCCAGGTAACTGACTTTTAAAGTTAAAATAAAAACCCTTCCCAGACTCCTTTGCTGCCCACTTCTAGTTTTCACTTTAAACTTGAAAAACTGCTGTTAAAGTAAAGGCCAAAAAAATACACACACTAGCTGACTAATTAAATAAATAAACAATTCAATTAATCCAATTAATCTCTTACCAGCACTGCTGCTTTTCAATCACCCCTCTCAGCTTGCTCCAGTGGATCAATGAGGGGGAACCACCCAGGTAACTGACTTTTAAAGTTAAAATAAAAACCCTTCCCAGACTCCTTTGCTGCCCACTTCTAGTTTTCACTTTAAACTTGAAAAACTGCTGTTAAAGTAAAGGCCAAAAAAATACACACACTAGCTGACTAATTAAATAAATAAACAATTCAATTAATCCAATTAATCTCTTACCAGCACTGCTGCTTTTCAATCACCCCTCTCAGCTTGCTCCAGTGGATCAATGAGGGGGAACCACCCAGGTAACTGACTTTTAAAGTTAAAATAAAAACCCTTCCCAGACTCCTTTGCTGCCCACTTCTAGTTTTCACTTTAAACTTGAAAAACTGCTGTTAAAGTAAAGGCCAAAAAAATACACACACTAGCTGACTAATTAAATAAATAAACAATTCAATTAATCCAATTAATCTCTTACCAGCACTGCTGCTTTTCAATCACCCCTCTCAGCTTGCTCCAGTGGATCAATGAGGGGGAACCACCCAGGTAACTGACTTTTAAAGTTAAAATAAAAACCCTTCCCAGACTCCTTTGCTGCCCACTTCTAGTTTTCACTTTAAACTTGAAAAACTGCTGTTAAAGTAAAGGCCAAAAAAATACACACACTAGCTGACTAATTAAATAAATAAACAATTCAATTAATCCAATTAATCTCTTACCAGCACTGCTGCTTTTCAATCACCCCTCTCAGCTTGCTCCAGTGGATCAATGAGGGGGAACCACCCAGGTAACTGACTTTTAAAGTTAAAATAAAAACCCTTCCCAGACTCCTTTGCTGCCCACTTCTAGTTTTCACTTTAAACTTGAAAAACTGCTGTTAAAGTAAAGGCCAAAAAAATACACACACTAGCTGACTAATTAAATAAATAAACAATTCAATTAATCCAATTAATCTCTTACCAGCACTGCTGCTTTTCAATCACCCCTCTCAGCTTGCTCCAGTGGATCAATGAGGGGGAACCACCCAGGTAACTGACTTTTAAAGTTAAAATAAAAACCCTTCCCAGACTCCTTTGCTGCCCACTTCTAGTTTTCACTTTAAACTTGAAAAACTGCTGTTAAAGTAAAGGCCAAAAAAATACACACACTAGCTGACTAATTAAATAAATAAACAATTCAATTAATCCAATTAATCTCTTACCAGCACTGCTGCTTTTCAATCACCCCTCTCAGCTTGCTCCAGTGGATCAATGAGGGGGAACCACCCAGGTAACTGACTTTTAAAGTTAAAATAAAAACCCTTCCCAGACTCCTTTGCTGCCCACTTCTAGTTTTCACTTTAAACTTGAAAAACTGCTGTTAAAGTAAAGGCCAAAAAAATACACACACTAGCTGACTAATTAAATAAATAAACAATTCAATTAATCCAATTAATCTCTTACCAGCACTGCTGCTTTTCAATCACCCCTCTCAGCTTGCTCCAGTGGATCAATGAGGGGGAACCACCCAGGTAACTGACTTTTAAAGTTAAAATAAAAACCCTTCCCAGACTCCTTTGCTGCCCACTTCTAGTTTTCACTTTAAACTTGAAAAACTGCTGTTAAAGTAAAGGCCAAAAAAATACACACACTAGCTGACTAATTAAATAAATAAACAATTCAATTAATCCAATTAATCTCTTACCAGCACTGCTGCTTTTCAATCACCCCTCTCAGCTTGCTCCAGTGGATCAATGAGGGGGAACCACCCAGGTAACTGACTTTTAAAGTTAAAATAAAAACCCTTCCCAGACTCCTTTGCTGCCCACTTCTAGTTTTCACTTTAAACTTGAAAAACTGCTGTTAAAGTAAAGGCCAAAAAAATACACACACTAGCTGACTAATTAAATAAATAAACAATTCAATTAATCCAATTAATCTCTTACCAGCGCTGCTGCTTTTCAATCACCCCTCTCAGCTTGCTCCAGTGGATCAATGAGGGGGAACCACCCAGGTAACTGACTTTTAAAGTTAAAATAAAAACCCTTCCCAGACTCCTTTGCTGCCCACTTCTAGTTTTCACTTTAAACTTGAAAAACTGCTGTTAAAGTAAAGGCCAAAAAAATACACACACTAGCTGACTAATTAAATAAATAAACAATTCAATTAATCCAATTAATCTCTTACCAGCACAGCTGCTTTTCAATCACCCCTCTCAGCTTGCTCCAGTGGATCAATGTGTTTTCTACCATAGACCTTAAGTCCGCCTACCATCAACTCCCCATCCGCCCAGAGGACCGACAATATACGGCTTTTGAGGCGGATGGTCGTCTATACCAATTCCTCAGGGTTCCATTTGGTGTCACCAATGGGGTCTCGGTCTTCCAGCGTGCTATGGACCGAATGGTGGACCAGAACGGGTTGCGGGCTACCTTCCCGTACCTGGATAACGTCACCATCTGCGGCCATGACCAGCAGGACCACGACACGAATCTCCAACACTTTCTGCGCACTGCATCTCGCCTGAATCTGACCTATAACAGGGAGAAGTGCGTATTCCGTACGCGTAGGTTAGCCATCCTCGGATACGTGGTGGAAAACGGGGTCATTGGCCCTGATCCAGACCGTATGCGCCCACTTACTGAACTTCCCTTGGCCGCTAGCACGAAAGGACTGAGGAGATGCCTCGGGTTCTTTTCGTATTATGCACAGTGGGTCCCCAACTACGCGGACAAAGCTCGTCCGCTCATTAAGTCCACGACCTTCCCACTTACGCTGGAGGCCCAATTGGCCTTCAAGGCTTTGAAAAGCGACATCTCGAAAGCCACGATGCACGCGGTGGATGAATCCATTCCTTTCCAGGTGGAGAGTGATGCATCTGATTTCGCCCTAGCCGCCACACTAAACCAGGCAGGCAGGCCCGTCGCGTTCTTTTCCCGCACCCTTCAAGGCCCAGAAATTCGGCACTCAGCGGTGGAGAAGGAGGCTCAGGCCATTGTGGAGGCAGTCAGACACTGGCGCCATTACCTGGCAGGGAAGCGGTTCACCCTGATCACGGATCAACGATCCGTGGCGTTTATGTTCAGCAACACGCAGAGGGGCAAGATCAAGAACGATAAGATCTTGCGGTGGAGAATTGAGCTCTCCACCTATAATTACGATATTATGTATCGTCCAGGGAAGCTCAATGAGCCCTCAGATGCCCTCTCGCGCGGAACATGCGCCATCATGCAGGAGGACCGCTTGAAGGCTCTCCACAATGATCTGTGTCATCCTGGAGTCACCAGACTCTACCACTTCGTCAAAGCCCGCAACCTGCCCTACTCGGTGGAGGATGTCAGGTCAGTGACGAGAAGCTGTCGGATTTGCGCAGAATGCAAACCACACTTTTATCGACCAGACCGGGCACAATTGGTCAAGGCCACTCGCCCTTTTGAGAGGCTGAGTGTGGATTTTAAGGGCCCCCTTCCCTCAACGGACCGGAATGTCTATTTCCTCAACATAATAGACGAGTATTCCCGGTTTCCGTTTGTTGTCCCCTGTGCGGATACGTCGACTGCCACCGTCATCAAGGCATTCAGTGAGCTTTTTACCCTGTTCGGGTACCCCTGCTACATTCATAGCGACAGGGGCTCGTCGTTCATGAGCAACGACTTGAGGCAATTCCTGCTCTCATTCGGGATTGCCTCTAGTAGAACCACGAGCTACAACCCTAGGGGTAACGGACAGGTGGGAAGGGAGAATGCTACAGTCTGGAAGGCTGTCTTACTGGCACTGAAATCCAGGGGCCTTCCAGTCTCCCGTTGGCAGGAGGTCCTTCCAAATGCGCTCCATTCTATCCGCTCCCTCCTGTGTACGGCAACCAATGCTACTCCCCACGAGAGGATGTTCTCATTCCCTCGGAAGTCGTCCTCGGGAACCTCATTGCCAGCCTGGTTGACATACCCAGGACCCGTCCTTCTGCGGCGACATGTGAGGGCTCGCAAGTCCGACCCTTTGGTCGAACCGGTCCAACTCCTCCACGCCAACCCTCAGTATGCCTATGTGGCATATCCTGACGGGCGAGAGGACACTGTCTCCATTAGAGACCTGGCGCCCGCAGGGGACGTAGCAACTCCTGTCGCTCCTATTCCCCCAGTCACGAATCCACTACTCCTCATTGCTTCCCCAGACGTGGCGCGGTCAGCACCGGGACCAGTGCATAACACTTTTACTCCCATGTACAGCTTGCCTGAGACTCGGAGATCGGCGCCACCATCATCACCACCACCACCACCACCAAAGGTTCCAGGATCCCCTGCACCATCGCCTCACCAGGGCCGGCCGGCCCAGGAGTCCTTGAGGGGACAGCCAGACGTTGTTTTGGAAAGAACGCCACCACAAGCACCTGCTCCGGTTTCGCAACCGGTGTTGAGGAGATCACAGCGTCGGTGCGGTCCTCCAGACCGTCTGGACTTGTGAATTCTGTGAATTGTCTGTTTATATGACCTGTTTTTCTTGCACCCCACCACCTTTTGTTCTTAAAGGAGGGGTGAATGTGGTGAACCATCGTTGGTTCACCACTGGGGGTTGTTATTATGTTACTGTTGGGCTAGGGTGTTGTTACTGTGGGGGTTGTACAATGTTGTTGGGTTAGGGTGTTTACCTGTTATAAGAGTTATCATGGCACATTCCAGTGGGGTCCCGCCTCCGGTGGCGAGGTATAAGACCCCCTGCTCCGGCAGGACCCCTTCAGTCTGAACTGGTGTATTCGTGTTAGTAGTTCCATTGTTACTCTATTAAAGCCTTCAATATCGAAGCCTTGGTTCCACGTGCTTAATTGTCACGCATCACTTCGTTTTGTAGTTTCTTGCGGTTTTTGACAGAGCAGGAGCCATACCAAGCTGTGATACAATCAGAAAGAATGCTTTCCATGATGCATCTGTAAAAGTTGGTGAGAGTCGTAGCTGACATGCCAAATTTCCTTAGTCTCCGGAGAAAGTAGAGGCGTTCAGTACAGTTTCGGGTTAATGGTAACCCCCCCGGAGGTTGATAGTGGGGGATTCAGTGATGGTAATTCCATTGAATGTCAAGGGGAGATGGTTATATCCTCTCTTGTTGGAGATGGTTACTGCTACTTACCATTTGTCAGCCCAAGTCTGAATGTTGATCAGGTCTTGCTGCATCCCAGAATGTACTGCTTCAGTATTCAGTTTCCCCTGAATCCCATTGAATCCAGTTTTACCAGGGCTCCTTTATGCCACACTCAGATAACTGCTGTCTTGATGTCAAGGACAGACATTCTCATGTCAGTTGTAGTGAACATTCCAAAAAAACAAACCCGTCACAGGCAAGAATTTTTGAGAGTTAAATTGGAGCACATGCTGCTGTCTTCCAGGCTCTGTGCTTCATTTCTTTATTTCATTTAACCTTTATTTAGCCAGGTTCGATAATTGAGGACCAATTCTCAATTCCAAAAATAACCTGGTCAAAAGATAGAAAAATATAATTCATGCAAAGAGTGAAAACAATCAAATTCAAATTAGCAGTGAATGAGAATTGACAGTTTAGCAAGTACAAAGAAAGCAGGATTAGGCCTTTGAGTTGGATGATCAGCCATGATCATGACAAATGCAGGACAGGCTCGAAGGGCCAAATGGCCTCCTCCTGCTCCTATCTTCTATATTTCTATGTTTCTATCTTTGGAGTGTAGGAGGAAACTGGAGCACCCGGAGGAAACACACGCGGACATGGGGAGAACATGCAGACTCCACACAGACTGTGATCCAATTGAACCTGGGTCTCTGACGCTGTGAGACAGCAGTGCTAATCATTGTGCCCCCCACTGTGCCACCGCGCCACTGTGTCACCCAAAAGAAAGTGAAGACTGAAGAAAGCCTTCAGTCTTAGAGTGGCCAATTCATTCAAGTGACATGACCTCAGATTGTAAGAAGAGGCTGAAAAATCTAACAAACTTTTTTAATGGACAGGGCCGAAAGGCCTCTTCTTAGCCGTATGGTTCTTTGATTCTGTGATTCTATGAGGTGATTTCCCGAGCAAGGTTTGATAAACTATCAGTGGGGTTGGTGCCTTGCATGCAATGAGGGCAAGTTAATCAAGGGCGTACATGTCACAGTGATGGGTGTGAGACGAGGTACCAGTCATAAATGTAATCACAGAGTGAAAGAGGACATCTAACTTACCGAAAGAGGCTTTGGAGACCACTTTATGAACAAAGTCACGAGAATGAAAATCAGGCAGGATAGACATCGGACCGATGGTATAACCGGCAGAGTGAGGAAAAAAACAGGTCTAAACTTAACTTGTAAAACATAGAAACATAGAAGATAGGAGGAGGAGGAGGCCATTTGGCCCTTCGAGCCTGCTCCGCCATTCATTACGGTCATGGCTGATTCTCCAACTCAATAGCCTAATCCTGGTTTCTCCCCATAACCTTTGATCCCATTCGCCCCAAGTGCTATATCCAGCCGCCTCTTGAATACATTCAACGTTTTGGCATCAACTACTTCCTGTGGTAATGAATTCCACAGGTTCACCACTCTTTGGGTGAAGAAATGTCTCCTCATCTCTGTCCCAAATGGTCTACCCCGAATCCTCAGACTGCGACCCCTGGCTCTGGACATTTTTTGTAAAATGTCAGTGTGGGAATTAAACTCAAAGCATGGTGCAGGCAGATTCTGAGATGTTTGTAACTGGGAACAGGCTCAGGTTCAGATCTATCAAGTGTTGAAACTTTGCGATCAGAGGTAGAATAAAACAGCATAAACCTGGTTTTAGCCGAGTTCAGCAGAAGGTGGAGACCAAAAAATGTCCAGTGCACATTAGCAAAACTGAGTTGCGAATTGTGCAACTTTAGGGTGGAAGGAGCTACAGAATGTAAGATTGTCTCATCTGCATGCAGAATTAAAGAGTTCCATAATGCTTCAACCACAATTGTTTATATAAATAGAAAAAAGAACAGGGCCCAGAATAGAACCTTGTGAGACACCCCTTTTAACTGTAGGAGGATCAGAAACAAGCCTGTCTGATTTAACACACTGAATGCGATTAGAAAGAAGTTTGTGAACCAAGCAAAACAATCCTTAGTGAAACCAATGCCACTTAATCTTTTCATAAGAATCAACATAGTCAAAATCCCTTAGATAGATCAATAAAAATAGGTTTGTTTCTTGTCTAAGGCAGTTATAATATCATTTAAAGCTTGCAATGCAGTTGTAATACATCCATGTCCCAATTGAAAACCAGACTGTATATCTGGCAAAATGTTGTTGGTGTCTAAAACAGAAGCTACCTGTGGATAGACAATCCTTTCTGTAACCTTAGAAAGGCAGGGTAAAATCGGAATTGGTCTGTAGCAGTTTGGATCTTTAACAAGGGGTAGGAGCACAGTGGACTTCCATGCGAAAGGAATTTCCGCCCTTTGAATAGAGAGGTTACATTGATGACAACAGCAACTACATTAGTTCAGCTCTGACAGAACAGGGTCCAGGTCATAAGGATCAGCTGCCTTCTTCGGGTCTAAGTTGAGTTATTCTAACACCTCTGGCACTGTGACAGGCAGTATAGAAAAACTGGAAGGACAGGAGGCAGAATTGAAATTGATGAACTTTGCAGAAATCCCAATAACTGTTATTAGATATAACCATCTCAAATTGACATGGGAATTGGACAGGTCCACTGTACACATTTTAACCACGTGACCAAGTAAGATTCCAAATTAGTACCCAGGATGTGTGTGCACATTTCTTATCTTATTGTCACAGAGTTAGTGTGTGCCTACACATAGTTCGGGGCCAGTAAGAAGTCTCACAACACCAGGTTAAAGTCCAACAGGTTTGTTTAGAATCACGAGCTTTCGGAGCGCTGTTCCTTTCTCAGGTGAGTGATGAAGTGAGTCATTACTCACCTAATGAAGGAACAGCGCTCCAAAAGCTTGTGACTCCAAATAAACCTGGTGGACTTTAACCTGGTGTTGTGAGACTATTTACTGTGTCTACTCCAGTCCAACGCTGGCATCTCCACATCATGGTTTGGGGAAATCACAGTGTGGATCATTGCAATGATGAATTCAGCTCCATTCTTCCATTCTGGAACTCAGTAAATATCCTGACCTTATCTAGCTCAACTGAATAAAACACTAAACAACATAAATAACCATGTCCCCCCATCTGTCATTGGAATTATGCGAGGTTACTTGCTAGCTTAATATAGAGTACTGTTGGAATGATATTAATTTTAGGTGAGTTCCAGATATGTAATAGTTTAACTGATTTATAGGGAGTGACCTGGCTGCTCTCGCATTGCCCAATGAAATTATCTCCCGGTTTACCCATCAGTGTAGAGAATGAATGGAGGCATTACAGAGCAGGGCAAGCTGCCAGAAGAGGGAGGAGGAGGAGCGGGTATGCAATACTCAATAGGTGGACAAACCGATGAAAAGGTCTCAAGGACCACTTGTCCTACCTCTCTCGGCCTGAGTGAGAACATTGTGTATAAAGGACTGTTGCCTCCCTAAGGAGAGTGTCAGTGACATATATCAGCTGTTACAGCCACAGTTACAGCCTCAAAGCCAGGCAAGGATACTGCCTGAAGTTAGTTGTCAAGGTGACTGTTGAACGTTAATGTGATAGGTTCATTTCAGACATTAGTAACAGCCTCCAGTTTATGCTACGCTGTATATCACTGAACTGACTGAAAGACTCCATGCTAACAGAAATTCCCACATCATCAGATTGCAAGAGAGAGCAGATAGCGTGAGGGTTCAGTGACATTGCAGGATTGGTGCAGACTGCACATTGCTTTGTGTTTTCCCCATGTAACATTGCAATTTGCATCAATGGAAAGGGGTTCCACTAGCTGAAAGTGATTGTGGTTTATTTACACTGACAGCACAGCGAGCCGGTTTCTGCTCATTATCCAATGGCAGTTCTCTCTTTCACCTACATCCCTCAATCGAACACTGGTTATGAGGCAGCAAGCGTTTTCCTCACCCGACACCACTCATGACTCTCACACACACCCACACAACAGGAGCTGCCACAAGATAGTTAGTGAGCAGACTATCCCCATTCCCAAACAATATCCCTGCTGCCTGCATCATTCAGGGGGAACATGCAAAGGGAGCACTGAGCACTTGTCCACATTCCCCATAGATGCTGCAATATACACAACCTTTCCATGATGAAGGAATAGCCCAATCGGCATCTACTGAGGAGGGGGTAGAGAATGAGTGGGGGTAGAGAATGAGTGGGGGTAGAGAATAAGGGAGAGGTAGAGAATGAGTGGGGGTAGAGAATGAGTGGGGATAGAGAATGAGTGGGGGTAGAGAGTGAAGATAAGAATGAGGAAGAGGGTGAGAATGGGGAGGAGGGTGAGAATGGGGAGGGTGGGAATGGGAGGTAGAGAATGAAGAGAAGGGAGGGTAATCTGTGCAGCCTCTTTCTGCCAAGGGTTGGATGGGGGTGAGCACAGAGGTGGAAAGTGTGGAAATTTGGCATATCCCAGCCCTGGGCCACAATCCCTGAGTCAGGAATGTGTTGGTGTGGAGGGAGTGGTGGGGGAGTTTTCAGGCCCTGACACCGTGGCTAACGGATTAAGGTGAGTAAATGGGTAATTAAGTGAGGGGCTAACTGGAACTGTGCAGGCCCCCGACAACCCCCCACCTTCCACCCCAACCATCAGGAAAAGCGAGATGACTGAAGGTACAGCCCAGTGTGGGCCCAGCACTCCAAACAGGCACTGAGGCCCTCACTGAAATATTCACTAACTTCACAAATAAAATCACAATTCATCAAAATAATAATTGCATCAAACAATCATCCTTATGTATTCCTGGAGAGTCTTTCTCCCATCTGCCTTTCCCTATCCCGATGCTTCTTCAGTGACTGGTGCTCCTGAGCTGGAGGTTTATTGATCTTTAGCTGGGGACACTGCTGCTAACACTGAACCGAACCAGAGAACCTAACGTTAGACCCCACCACTCTGTCATGGGGGGCTGCAGTCTGCTCTGGCTAACAGGCAACAGTAAAGACACTGGTGGAGTGGCAACGATAGGAGAGAGAGCGCTGTCACCCTGGAGGTTTCTGCTTCACGGAGCCACTGCCACACTCAAGGGCTCTCTGAGTGTGAGTGTGAGAGAGTGAGGTAGGAATGTGTGTGAGTGAGTGTGTTTGTGTATGTGAAGGTAAGAGTGTGTGTAAGGGTAAGAATGTGTGTAAGGATGTGTGTGTGAGAGCGAGAGAGAATGTGTATGAATGTGTGTGTGAGAGAGTGTGTGTGTGTTTGAGAGAGAGAGTGAGTGTGAGTGAGAGGGTGTGGGTGTGTGTGTGTGAGAGAGAGAGTGTATGTGTGTGAGACAGCAAGAGAATGTGTGTGTGAGACAGCAAGAGAGTGTGTGTGTGTGTGTGTGAGAGAGGGAGGGTGTGATTGTGGGTGTGTGTGAGAGAGTGTGTGTGTGAGAGTGTGTGTGGGTGTGTGTGAGAGAGTGTGTGTGAGGGAGAGAGTGTGTGAGAGTAAGAATATATGTGTATCTAAGTGTGTGTAAGAATGGTGTGTGTGTGTGCATTAGTGTCATGGGGGAGTGGAGAATTCGGGGAAATGGAATTCTCATTTTATATATATATAATACTCTGATTAATAAAGGAAATTATTCCAAATACCATTCTAACCACTTTATCTACCTGTCCTGCAACATTCAGGGAACAGTGGACCTGCATTCTGAGGTCCCTCTACACTTTCCCATTATCAGTATCAGCTCCTTTGTCTTGTTAACTTTCCCCAGATGTATTATTTTACATTCTCCGGGTGGAATTCCATTTGCCTCTGTTCCTCCCACCTGATTAATCCATTAATGTCCTCCTCCAGCTTTCTTCATCAGTACCTTAAAATGTGCCAATAAAGAAGGAGAAAGTTTCCATTTATATAGCACCCTATGATTCCCCAGCACATACTAACATTCTTCGTCATGAATGAAATGTAGTCAGTGTTGCTGCAGGGAACCTTGGTAACCAGTTGCAGGTTGGTAATCTCCCAGTTTGGCCATGACGTTCCGGAGCAGGATTCAGAGTCAGCAGTCCAGAGGCAGAGACACCACTCACTGCATGGCTGGTGTGGACACAATCCCTGGATTCAGTGAACAAGCACTGTGAGGGGTCTGCGGAATTTTGGAATGATTGTTTTAAAGTACGTTAAATCACCTTCCTCCATTTCAATTTGTCTCATGATCTTCCAAATCACATGGCACAGTGGTTAGCACTGCTGTCTCACAGCTCCAGGGGCCCGGTGTTCGATTCCCGGCTTGGGTCACTGTCTGTGCAGAGTCTGCACATTCTCCCCGTGTCTGCGTGGTTTTCCTCTGGGTGCTCCGGTTTCCTCCCACAGTCTGAAAGATGTGCTGGTTAGGTGTATTAGTCATGCTAAATTCTCCCTCAGTGTATCCGAACAAGTGCCAGAGTGTGGCGACTAGTGGATTTTCACAGTTACTTCATTGCAATGTTAATTTAAGCCTACGGTGACACTAATAAATAAACTTTAAACAATAGAGCTGATACAAAATTCCATAAAAATCACAACATAAGATGATTTTAAGGCATCATCTCTGTTGAGGAAATAGAATCATAGAATTCCTACACAAGGAATTCCTGCAGAAGGAGGCCATTTGGCCCATCAAGTCTACACCGACAACAATCCCACCTAGCCCCTATCCTCATAACCTCACTCATTTACCCTGCTAATCCCCCTGACAGTAAGGGGCAATTTTAGCATGGCCAATCTACCTAACCCAGACATCTTTGGACTGTGGGAGGAAACCAGAGCACCCAGAGGAAACCCACACAGACACGGGGAGAACGTGCAAACTCCGCACAGACAGTGATCCAAAGCAGGAATCGAATCCAGGTCCCTGGCACTGTGAGGGAGCAGTGCTAACCACTGCGCCACCGAAATAGGAATAACAAAATGACAATCGGTAATTACTCAGCACCGATAGATTACCAATCACATCAGAGAAAGAGGTTTGTCAAAAAATGTCTTCTTAATTTAGCCCAGATCTTTTTTTGACGTTCAAAGATACTGAAGCAAAATGCCTAAAGCTGTCAGCGATGATGACAAAGTGGGATCTGGTAGTGTATATCCGATTGGCTGTTACATATTGAAATATAAAGGTTCTGGGATTGAAAACACAGAAGTCAATTTCTTCTAACATGAGGTTGAAAGATTGGTGACTGACTGTCTGTTTCAACACTGGAACTCAATTCCCAAAAGCTGATGATATTTGCATATATAAATTATATTTGTGAATGAAGGTGACCAGGCCTTTGGGCTGTGCATAGATCATTCTGTATTATCAATGAGTTTGTATTCATCTGCTAAAACGATAGGGAAATTGCAGAGAAGAAAGGGATAAACTGCTAACTATTCTGTGCTACCTTTTGCTTTTCACAGTCTGTTGAGAATTATTGGGTTTAAGTTATTACAGCAAGTATCTTCTTGGGCAGATTCCAACGGTGTAGTTTGGGGATATGGTGGTAGAGTAATTCTTTACTGTGATGGCAATCTAAAGGATTAAGAGCTAAAGAGAGGAGATTTAGATTGAGGACTTCAAAACCTTGAGGGGTCTGGACAAGGCAAATTAGGAGAAATGATTCCCATCAGGCATCAAGAACCAGTGGACTCAGATTTAAAATAATTTACAAAAGAAGCCGTGTTAACATGAGAAAAATCCTTTTCATGCAACGAGTGGTTAGGATCTGGAATGTACTGTGTGAGAGTGTGGTGGAGACAGATTCACACAGCGAGTGGTTAGGATCTGGAATGTACTCTCTGTATCTCTACTCTAGTCTATGAATGTGTAGGGAACCTTAAGCTGAATCTTGTCAACGTTACAAAACAGATGCACAAATTTAAATAGTCTCCCGAAATCCATGCCGAGGGTAAACATATTCTATGTGTTACTGTTCTCTGTGAATGTTTAAAAAAATGTTCAGGTTTTTTGTTTCCCTAGCTGAGGCATATTGAATCATCCAGTTGAGAAAAATGGGGTGAGGATGATCGCATAGGGATCAGGGAAAGCAGCCAATTTTCCAACCCATTTTTAATCGAGGTCTTTGAGTCGCTTCAGAAGCAGTGAGGTGAAAATGTGCTGTATTGCATCTGACAGGGAGTTTGCAATCTCCACCCTCTCTGTACATACTGGCTTGTTTGAGATGGCGCCATTGGAAAAGATAAGACTACAGGAGATCACCTTGGTATTATATTCTTTGCTGAATCAGTGCACCCTTTCTGTTCATCGGTGCCATTAGCCCGGAGGTTTATTTGGAGTGAATAATTTTGAAGTTCTTGACTCTTTGCCTAACTGTAACTCATAGAATCATAGAAACCCTACAGTGCAGAAAGAGGCCATTTGGCCCATCGAGTCTGCACCAACCACAATCCCACCCAGGCCCTATCCCCATATCCCTACATATTTACCCGCTAATCCCTCTAACCTATGCATCTCAGGACACTAAGGGGCAATTTAGCATGGCCAATCAACCGAACCCGCACATCTTTGGACTGTGGGAGGAAACCAGAGCACCCGGAGGAAACCCACGCAGACACGAGGAGAATGTGCAAACTCCGCACAGACAGTGACCCGAGCCGGGAATCGAACCCAGATTCCTGGAGCTGTGAACAAAGAACAAAGAACAAAGAACAATACAGCACAGGAACAGGCCCTTCGGCCCTCCAAGCCCGCGCCGCTCCCCGGTCCAGGATTGAATCCTGAATCCAGGATCCCCGCCCAATTTTCCAGCCTATCTACATACCAATATCCTATCCACCGAGCTGTCCCTCACAGCTACGATGCTTTGTTCATTACAACCTATTAACTCACCCCCACCCCCCTATTCCAGACCATGTGATCCCCAGGGAGAGGCGAAAACCCAGAGTGAAAAACCCCAGGGCCAATATGGGGAAAAAAAAAAATCTGGGAAATTCCTCTCCGACCCCCTGAGGCGATCGAAACGAGTCCAGGAGATCACAATGGCCCTGATCGGAAAATGCTTCCCAACCCTAGTCATTTCCACTTCCATGAACACCATATGAATTCCCTGCCCCCGAGACAGGTTCCCAACTATCCGCAGTCTCGCTCTGTACTGGCACCAGCAAGATGATCATAGAATGAAGCCTTGAAACGAGAAACAAGGAACAATTAGCCCGCGCCGCTCCCTGGTCCAAACTAGACCACTCTTTTGTATCCCTCCATTCCCACTCCGGTCATATAGCTGTCTAGATAAGTCTTAAACGTTCCCAGTGTGTCCGCCTCCACCACCTTGCCCGGCAACACATTCCAGGCCCCCACGACCCTCTGTGTGAAATATGTCCTTCTGATATCTGTGTTAAACCTCCCCCCCTACAAAGAACAAAGAACAAAGAACAGTACAGCACAGGAAACAGGCCTTCGGCCCTCCAAGCCTGTGCCGCTCCTTGTTCTGGTTTCTGGTTCCAAAATCCTGAATAAAAAACTGAGAAACCAAATGGAGAGGGATAACACTGCGATTGGGTGAAGCACTGCCAAGGCACCTGGTGGCCACTGCCTGGGTGTCCTGTGGGCGCTGCCAAGGTGTCTGCTCGGCACCACCAAGTGGGCACGGAAGAATGGACACTGTCCGGCCATGGTCCCGACAACCCTGGGGCCTTCGATGGCCTCCAAGCCCCCGGTGTGACCAGGTCACCGGGTCTGCGGTGCTGGAGACCATTAGTGATTGGCTCGGGCACGACATTGTGGCGGAGAGGTGGGAAGCCTTTGCGAGTGTGGACGACTGCATGCCAAGCTCACCAATGATATTGAATTCCAGGTAATCTCAGGCTAATAACCTTCACTCTGATGCAGTTCGCGCCATTCGAAAGGGGCCGAGAAAAGCACAAACCGTTTGGTAGCGGACAATATTTCCCCAGCTTGCCACCATTTGCGCCAGGCACGGCAATGTGGTAAAATCCCAGCCCTTATCCCTGGCAGCTCCAATGATGTGACGGAGTGAAGCAGCAGCAATCTCCATGCATCATGTCGACAGTAAGCACAGCCGTTCTCTTTATCTGTGCAGAGGGAAGAAGCGTCAGTGTTTTATACTCGTAACCCTGACGTTGGATCCAGTACAGTCCCCTTGCCTGTGATTTTTCTCAACTGAGGGCTAAAACAGGACCCAAAAAGTAATTCGCTCAGGGATCACAGGTTACCCAGCAGGGCGGAGGAGTCACGAGAAATTTAAATTTAATGAATTGTAACGGTTTCAAATCCAACACACAATTAGAGTGGTTATATAGACACATGGGCCAGAGTGCTCCACCCATTCACGCCCTGCTGCCGCTGCCAGCGAGGACGGAGAACTTGGCACTCTGCCAAATCACCGCTCACTGCAGCGGGACTGGAGAATCCCGCTGGCCAAAATGGTCAGAATCTTCCGGCCATGGCCTGTAACTGTAAGGTTTACTGATTGTGGGTTGGACAGACAGATGATGAGACAGAACGGTCCAATCATTGTAAACTCATTGATGATCTCTGTTCTGTCACAAGCTGACTGACACTAACATGAGGTCCTTGAGGACCCTTTTCCCGTCTGCCTCAATATCCCCCTTCTCAACTCTTCAGGGGCCAGCTGACACCGAACATCAATCATTCATTTCATTATTCTTACCCATTGAACTGTCCAATTAGTGTGCAACAGATACCCAAGGCAGACTTCCCCTCCCCTAGTCTCCAGCCCCATGAGATCATGCCTTCATTCAGCTGCTGGATGAACACCTTGTCATTTGCTTTCAGACAGCTTGTTCCGATATGCGAATCACGAGGCTGTGTCTTATCGGGCCCAGCTATGCCTACACAAATGTCTATTTCTACTATTTCTGCACTGTGTCCTTGTCAGATAACAAACCCTTGTCTGTTATCATACCCAGCACTGTTCAGTGTTAGCTCAGGAAGACTGCGAAAGAATCTTACTTACCTGGAGAAAGCTACATCTTTTGATTCTGTTGCACCATTATTTCTTTCAATAACTCGGCACTGACCTTGGCGAAATCTGCCACCTGGAGTCGTGACCGTTCCTAATGATCTGGCCTCATTTTGTAAAATGGAAATGGATTGAACCCTTGGGGACATGGTGGTATAGGAGTGGGTGAGGGTTAGCGGGCAAGATGTGGGAGTCTGGAAGCAATTGTGGAGTGGGGGGACAGTGGGCATGCAAAGGGAGGTTTAAGGCTTCTGCACCTCTTGTCAAACACAAATCCTCCCTCAGTGTACCCGAACAAGTGTCGGAGTGTGGCGACTAGGGGATTTTCACAGTAACTTCATGCAGTGTTAATGTAAGCACACTTGTGACACTAATGAATAAACTTTGAACTTTAAAAACTGAGGGAGAATTTAGCATGGCCAACACACCTAACCAGCACGTCTTTTGGAATGTGAGAGTTTAAACAGAGTTTAAATTACACCAACTTATACAAGGTAAATTGGTATGGAGGGATATGTAATGTGCTGTTTCTGCATGATGTGGGAGCAAGTGGACCCCAAGGTGGACCCCAGGGACCATGTCTGCAGTAAGTGCTGGTTGCTGGAGTATTTCCAGCTCAAGGTAGATGGACTGGACTCTGAGCTACAGACACTGAGGCTTATCAGGGAAGGAGAGAGCTATCTGGATAATGCGTATAAAGAGAAAGTCACGCCCCTTAGACTGACTAACTTAGCTGGGGGTCAGGGACAACAGGGAGTGGCTGCAGGTGAGGCGGGCAGTGGGGGGAAGAAAGGAAGTAGTTTGCAGGAGGTAAAGTCCCAAGAACCTCAGCCCTTAAATCTGTGCAACAGATTTGAGGTTCTTGCCACCAGTGTAGATGGGAAAAATGACTGCAAGAAGGACGAGCAAACTGCCGGCAGTACCAGGGTGCAGGGTGCTGCTGCAACGGAGAAATCAAAGAGAAATGTAGTAGTAATTGGGGACAGTGTAGTTAAGGGCATAGACACTGTTCTCTGTGACCAGGAGAAGCAATACCGTAGGTTGTGTTGCCTGCCTGGTGCTCAGGTCCAGGATGTATCATCTGGGCTGCAGAGGAATTTGGAGTGGGAGGGTGAAAATCCAGTTGTCGTGGTCCATGTAGGTGCCAATGACATAGACAAAACAGGAACTAAGGATCTGCAGAGGGAGTACGAAGAGCTAGGGAACAAATTAAAAGGCAGAACCAACAAGGTGGTAATCTCTGGATTACTACCTGAGCCACGCGCGAATTGGCGCAGGGTTAATAGGATTAAGGAGACGAATGCGTGGCTCAAGGATTGGTGTGGGAGGAATGGGTTCGAATTCATGGGGCATTGGCACCAATATTGGGGCAGATGGGACCTGTATAGATGGGATGGTCTCCGTTTGAACCGTGCTGGGACCAGAGTCCTAGCGAATCGTATCACTAGGGCTGTAGATAGGGCTTTAAACTAATTTATGGGGGGGTGGGTGCAGAGGTAAGAGGAATTACGAAATCAATGGTAGAGGAGAGGGAGCGAGTGCAAGTGAATGAGGGCATTCAAGTAGTTAAAGGAATAGAGGGCGAGGGAGAGGTTGATAGCGTTTCATCAAATCGGGTCCAGATAAAAGCTGGAATAAAGACACTTTGCCTGAATGCACGAAGCATTCGGAACAAAGTTAATGAGTTGATGGTGCAAATCAGCACAAATGGGTATGATCTAGTGGCCATTACAGAAACGTGGCTGCACGGAGACCAGGACTGGGAGATGAATATCCAGGGGTATCAGGCATTTAGGAAGAATAGACAGGAAGGAAAAGGTGGTGGGGTAGCTCTGTTAATAAAAGATAATAGTAAGAAGTCTCACAACACCAGGTTAAAGTCCAACACTATCTGTGCTTACCCCAGTCCAACGCCGGCATCGCCACATCAATAAAAGATAATATCGGGTAGTAGTGAGGGATGACATAGGCTCTAAGGAACAAAATGTGGAATTGTTATGGGTACAGATAAGGAATAGTAGGGGGAGAAAGACACTAGTAGGCGTGGTCTATAGGCCCCCAAATAATAATGTTGAGGTGGGGAGGGCTATAAACAAGCAAATAATGGATGCGTGCAAAAACGGAACGGCAATAATCATGGGGGACTTCAACCTGCATATTGATTGGCTGACTCAAGTTGGAAGGGGTGGGATGGAGGAAGAGTTCTTAGAATGCTGTCGGGATAGTTACCTTGAACAGTATGTTACTGAACCGACAAGGGAACGAATTATCTTAGATCTGGTAATGTGTAACGAGGTAGATAGAATTAAGGATGTTCTTGTGAAGGACCCTCTTGGGTCAAGTGATCACAATATAGTCGAATTTCTGATACAAATGGAAGAGGAGAAAGTAGGGTCCCATACCAGTGTCCTCTGTTTTGAACAGAGGGAAGTACGATAGGATGAGGGCTGAATTGGCTAAGGTGGACTGGGAGAGCAGACTGGTAGGTAGGACAGCTGAGGAACAGTGGAGGATTTTTAAGGAGATCCTTTTCAGTACTCAGCAACAATATATTCCGGTGATAAAGAAGGACTGTAAGAAAAGGGATAACCAGCCATGGATAACGAAGGAAATTAAGGAGAGTATTAAATTAAAGACCGATGCGTACAGAGTGGCCAAAAATAGTGGAGAATCGGAAGATTGGGAAAACTTTAAGTAACGACAAAGAACGACTAAGAAAGCGATAAAGGAAAGATAGGTTATGAAGCTAGGCAAGCTCTAAATATAAAAAATGATAGTAAAAGCTTTTACAAATATATAAAAAGGAATAGAGTGGCAAGAGTGAATGTTGGACCCTTGGAGGACGAGAGGGGGGATTTAATAGTGGGAAATGAGGAAATGGCTGAAACTTTAAGTAAGTTTTTTGTGTCGGTCTTCACGGTGGAAGACACGAATAGTTTACCGAATATTAACGATAGAGGGTTGGTAGGAGGAGAGGTACTCAATACAATTAATGTTACCAGGGAGGCAGTGCTTGGTAGACTAACGGGACTGAAGGTGGACAAGTCCCCGGGCCCGGATGGAATGCATCCCAGGGTACTGAAAGAAATGTCAGAAGTAATAGCGGATGCGTTAGTGGTTATTTATCAAAATTCGTTGGATTCTGGGGTAGTGCCGGCGGATTGGAAAACAGCTAATGTTACGCCTCTGTTTAAAAAAGGAAATAGACAAAAGGCGGGTAACTACAGGCCGGTTAGCTTAACATCTGTAGTTGGGAAAATGCTGGAATCCATCATTAAAGAAGAAATAGCAGGCCATCTGGATAAGAATGGTTCGATTAAGCAGACGCAGCATGGATTCATGAGGGGAAAGTCGTGCTTGACGAACTTGTTGGATTTTTATGAAGATGTGACTAGTGCAGTTAACGGAGGGGAACCGGTGGATGTGGTGTTTTTGGATTTCCAAAAGGTGTTTGATAAGGTGCCTCACAAAAGGTTGCTGAAGAAGATTGGGTCACACGGAGTTGGGGGTAGGGTGTTAGCGTGGATTGGGGATTGGCTATCCGACAGGAAGCAAAGAGTCGGAATAAATGGGTACTTTTCTGGTTGGCAGATGGTAACTAGTGGCGTGCCGCAGGGATCGGTACTGGGGCCTCAACTATTTACCATTTATATCGACGATCTGGAGGAGGGGACTGAGTGTAGGGTAACAAAGTTTGCAGACGACACAAAGATAAGTGGAAAAGTGAATCGTGTGGAGGGCGCAGAAGGTCTGCAAAGAGTTTTGGACAGGCTGAGTGAGTGGGCGAGGATCTGGCAGATGGAGTATAACGTTGACAAATGCGAGGTTATTCACTTTGGAGGAAATAATAGCAAATTGGATTATTATCTAAATGGAAAAAAATTACAACATGCAACTGTGCAAAGGGACCTGGGGGTCCTTGTGCATGAGACTCAAAAACCCAGTCTGCAGGTGCAACAGGTGATCAAGAAGGCAAATGGGATTTTGGCCTATATCGCAAGGGGGATAGAATATAAAAGCAGAGATGTCTTGCTGCATCTGTACAGGGCATTGGTGAGGCCGCAGCTGGAATACTGTGTGCAGTATTGGTCCCCTTATTTGCGGAAGGATATATTGGCTTTGGAGGGAGTGCAGAGAAGGTTCACCAGGTTGATACCAGAGATGAGGGGTGTTGATTATGAGGAGAGACTGAGCAGATTGGGTTTGTACTCATTGGAATTTAGAAGGCTGAGGGGGGACGTTTTGGAGACCTATAAGATAATGAAGGGGCTGGATAGGGTAGAGATGGAGAGATTCTTTCCACTTTCAAGGAAGCTAGAACTAGAGGGCACAGCCTCAAAATAAAGGGGGGTCAGTTTAGGACAGAGTTGAGGAGGAACTTCTTCTCTCAGAGGGTGGTGAATCTCTGGAATTCTCTGCCCACTGAAGTGGTGGAGGCTACCTCGTTGAATATGTTTAAATCATGGATAGATGGATTCCTGATCGGTAAGGGAATTAGGGGATATAGGGATCAGGCGAGTAAGTGGAACTGATCCACTTCAGATCAGCCATGATCTTATTGAATGGCGGGGCAGGCTCGAGGGGCTAGATGGCCTACTCCTGCTCCTATTTCTTATGTTCTTATGAAACTGGAGCACCCAGAGGAAACCCACGTAGACACGGGGAGAATGTGCAAACTCCACACAGACAGTGACCCAAGCCGGGAATTGAACCTGGGTCCCTGGCGCTGTGAGGCAGCAGGACTAAACCCTGTGCCACCCAGCTGCCAAGTTCAGATGATTAATATTTATTGTATATATAAGTAGTGAAACACTACTTTGTACCTTTCTCCAACCTGTAAAGCAACTGGTCACCACTACTCTGCATTTCCTGTCGCTTAGCCAACCACTGTTACCTTAACAAATAACCCACTCAAACTACAGTTACAAACTTTCCTTAATTGCTCCAATTGTTTCGACCTGGGTTATTAAAGCAATCCCAGCACTGAGGTTAAACTGACTGGCCTGGAGTTGCTGGCTTTATCTTTATTCACTTGTTCTGAACAAGGGTGTAGCATTTGTAATTCATCAATACTCTAAACCCCCCCCCGTGTATCGAAGGAGGATTGGCAGATTTTGGCCAGTTCCCACATAATTTTCAGCCTCACTTCCATTCCTCCCACTGGCCCTGGTAATTTATCAACTTTAATTAACAACCTGTCTTTCTAATACCTCCTCCCGATCAATGTTTATCCCATCAGTGTCTCAAATGGCCCATTGTTCATTGTGACTTTAGTTATGTCTGCTTCCTTGGTATGAACAGACACTAAATGCTCATTTACTACCTCAGCCTCTGTCTCCCTAATCAGTCCAATAATTCTTACTGCATTTTTACTATATATATAGCAACATAGAAAATAGAAGCAGGAGGAGGCCATTTGGCCCTTTGAGCCTGCTCCACCATTCAATATGATCATGGCTGATCATCCAATTCAATAACCTGACCTCGCCTTTCCCCCCCATATCCTTTGATCCCTTCGCCTCAAGAGATATATCTAATTACTTCTTGAAAACATACTTGCTGTGGTAGTGAATTCCATAGGTCACCACTCTCTGGGTGAAGAAATGTCTCCTCATCTCTGTCCTAAATGGTCTACCCTGTATCCTCAGACTTTGACCCCTGGTTCTGGACTCCCTCACCATCGGCAACATCCCTCCTGCATCTACCCTGTCTAGTCCTGTTAGAATATTATAGGTTTCTATGAGATCCCTTCATTCTTCTGAACTCCAGCAAATACAATCCTAACCGACTTAATCTTTTCTCATACTAGGTTAAAGTCCAACAGTCAGTCCCACTATCCCAGAAATCCATCTGGTAAACCTTCCCTGCTTTCCCTCTATAGCAAGAAACATCCTTCCACAGATAAGGGGACCACAACTGCACACAATATTCCAGGTATGGCCTCACCAAGGCCCTGTATAATTGGAGGAAGACACCCCTGTTCCTGTACTCAAAACCTCTCGCTATGAAGCCCAACATACCATTTGCCTTCTTAACCACCTGCTGCACCTGCATGCTTACCTTCAGCGACTGGTGTATGAGGACACCCAGGTCTCATTGCACTCCTCTCCTAATCTATAGCCATTCAGATAATAATCTGTCTTCCTGCTTTTGCTATCAAAGTGGACAACCACACATTTATCCACATTAGACTGCATCTGCCATTCATTTGCCTACTCTTTCAACTTCTTTGTACCAATGTATACCACGACCACTGGCTGTTCACCCTCCCCCTTCAGGTTGTCATATCACCACTCTGATACATCCTTGAAACTAGCACCAGGGAGGAAACATATCATCCTGAAATCTAATTTGCGGCCACAGAAATACCTATCTATTTTGTTTACAATTGAATCCTCTATAACGATTGCATTTACACAATTTACACAATTTTACTTATCTCCTGTGAAGCACAGCCAGTCATGCAGCAAGTTTGGCTGTTGCTGCTTTCCCCTGAGAGTCATGATGTGGAGATGCCGGCGTTGGACTGGGGTAAACACAGTAAGGAGTTTAACAACACCAGGTTAAAGTCCAACAGGTTTATTTGGTAGCAAAAGCCACACAAACTTTCGGAGCCTTAAGCCCCTTCTTCAGGTGAGGTGACCTGAAGAAGGGACTTGGAGCTCCAAAAGCTTGTGTGGCTTTTGCTACCAAATAAACCTGTTGGACTTTAACCTGATGTTGTTAAACTTCTTACTGTGTTTTCCCCTGAGAGGCCATTCCCCTCAACAGTATCCAAAGTGGTATATGTGTTTCCAGGGGAATGGCCACAGGAGATTCCTGCACTGCCTGCCTAGCCTAGGGATTTTCATAGTAACTTCATTGCAGTGTGAATGTAAGTCTACTTGTGACTAATAAATAAACTTTAACTTTTAACCCCTCTTGCTGTGTCTGGTGGTCACCCATTCCCTTCCTGCCTGCGGAGTCTGAGCCTATGGTGTGACCACCTCTCTATACGCGCTATCCACGATACTGTCTACCTCACAGATGTTCCACAGTAACCCCAGCTGCTGTTCCATTTCTGAAACCTGGGCTTCCAGAAGCTGAAGCTGGAGACACCTCCTGTACACATCTGGCTTCAGGCACTGGGAATGTTCCCAGCTTCCCACATAGAACAAGAGCAGCACACCATGGCTTTGAGTTCTCCTGTCATGACTTTCTCCTTTAAATTAAACCTTTTAGACGATACTTAAAATCAAATAATATCAATTGCTCTCGGGCCCTTCTTCCTTGCCCCTTGTTACTACAGAGTATAGCCCTTACAAACTACAAGCGATAAAAGTAGTAAATATTTACCTCACCGTATTCACCCACTCAGCTGCTTCCACTTGCCCTGCATTATTTTTGAATCCTGGCATCACCTTTGGAACTCTAAACTCCAAGCTAGCACTCTGGTTTCTCACTGCACCCTCATGCTGTTTCCAATCTCCCAGCTCTGCTCTCAGTCTCGCTCTAACTAGCGCTCTTTTATCCTCCTGGCTCCTTTCCAGCTCTTTTTGAACTCCTGGCTCCTCTCGCGGTCTTATATTCCTGTAGTCAACATCTGGATTCCCTTAACTGCCAGTCACTTCTCATGCTCTCCCTTTGCCCCTCTTTTATTTTGGATTGGATGCAGTGTAGCCTCCTGTCTCCCGGTACGATTGATCCCCCGGTGAAACAGGTGTTAAAATTCTGACGGAATTCAATAAATAAACCATCCCAGTGGCTGAAAGCTCTGTAGTCAGAGGGTCCAGGTTTCAAAATGATTGGCACATGAGCCAAAACAAAAGTGAACTTTTTAGCAGTGAGTTATTTGGATTTTAAATGCACTGTCTGATCAGGCAGGGGCTTAACACTGAGTGGAACCGTACAGTGCAAATGGAGGCCATTCAGCCCATCGATCCTGCACTAACTCTCCAAAAGAGTTAGTGGAGAGTTAGGCCCACCTCGCCATCCCGTAACCCTGTGCATTTTCCATGGCTAATCCATCTAACCCTGCACATCTTGGGACACTAAGGGGCAATTTACCATGGCCAATCCATCAAACCTGCATATCTTTGCAGTGTGGGAATAAACCGGAGCACCCAGAGGAAACCCACACAGAGAACATGCAAACACCGCACAGTCACCAGAGGCTGGAATTGAACCTGGGTCCCTGGCGCTGTGAGGCAGCATTGCTAACCACTGTGCCACTGTGCCGCCCATTCTCACACTTTCCTGCAATCTCATTCCCTCCCCCCAAGTATTTTATCCAATTCATTCCTGACTCTTTCAATTGCACCTTCCAGGAAAGGATTGGATAAAATATTTGAGGGGAGGGAATGAGATTGCAGGAAAATGTGAGAATGAAACTAACTAGATTGCTTTCCAGAAGAGCTAGCACAGAGTCAATAGGCTGATTGGCCTCCCTGTATTCTGTACAATTCTATGATTACCCCTCATTTTACAGCCCACTCAATCTAATGTGATCCTTATGCAGACAGTGGACACAGAATTTATAAATGTTAAACTTTGGGATGGCATGGTGGCACAGTGGTAGCACTGCTGCCTCAAAGCACCTGGGACCTGAGTTCATCTCCGGCCTCGGGGTCACTGTCTGTGTGGAGTCTGCACATTCTCCCCATGTCTGCGTGGGTTTCCTCCGGGTGCTCCGGTTTCCTCCCACACTCCAAAGATGTGCGGGTTAGGTTGATTTGCCATGCTAAATTGCCTCTTAGTGTCAGGAGGACTTGCTAGGGTAAATATGTGGGGATACGGGGATAGGGCCTGGGTGGGATTGTGGTCGGTGCAGACTCGATGGGCCGAATGGCTTCCCTCTGTACTGTAGGGATTCTATGAATTTGAAGGTTGGACACCAGTCAGTCTTAGGATTTCCTTTACCTTCTCCACCTGCTCATTCACCTTGTTAGTATGCTTGGAGCATACCACCTGCCTGATTCATTAAGAAGATAAATAGAAATACATTGATGTATTTGTGCTGACAATTTTTCCTCTTAGGGAGAGAGGAAGCTGTTGAACGAGTGGCGTGTACATGTGACTTCAAAAAGGAACCACATACCATAAAACCTGAAGCACCAAATACAACATTAAAATCAAAGCACATAGCATGAACACGCGCTAAAGCCATTAAAATTCACAGGCTGAAGGGTACGATTGACTTTGACATGTTCAAGGTTATGTGCTGCAGCAGATAGGATAGAATTTTGGCCTGGATTCGGCAAGATGTCTGACTTTTGACACAAAGAGCTGGATTTTCACCTGAACCTTTGTCTCTCAAAGCCTCTAGATGCTGGACCCTGCACCCACCCCTCCAACAAGTGTGACATGCTCAACTGACTTCTTTGCCATGCGATAATGAAACAGAATCATAGAATCCCTACAATGCGGAAGGAGGCCATTTGGCCCATCGAGTCTGCACTAACCATAATCCTGCCCAGGCCCCATCCCCATTACCCCATGCATTTACCCTGCTAATCCCCCTGACACTAAGGGACAATTTAGCTTGGCCAATCCACCTAACCCGCACATCTTTGGGGTGTGGGAGGAAACCAGAGCACCCGAAGGATACGGGGAGAATGTGAAAACTCCACACAGCCAGTGACCCAAGCTGGGAATCGAACCCGGGTCCCTGGCACTGTGAGGCAGCAGTGCTAACCACTGTGCCACCACGCCACCCCAATTCATATCATAAGAAATAGGAGCAGGAGCCAGCCTTTCGTGCCTATTCCACCATTCAATCGGATTATGGCTGATCTGAATGTGGCCTTAACTCCATTTTCCTGCCTGCCCCCTAACCTTTGACTCCCCTGTGGACCAGAAACCTGTCAGACTCAGCCTGGAGCCTCCACTGCTCTCTGTGGAAGACAATTCCAGAGAATTCTGAGAGAGGAAATTCCACCTCACCACCATGTTAATTAGGAGACCCCTTACTTTGAAACTGTGTCCCCAATTCTAGATTGTCCCCACAAGGGAAAACATCCTCTTAGCATCTCCCCTCAGAATGTTATATGTTCCAATAAGAACACCTCTCATTCTTCTAAACACTAATAGGCCCAAACTTCACAACCTTTCCTCATAAGACAAACAGTTACTCCAGGAATCAGCCAAGTGAACCTTCACGGAACTGCTTCCACTGCAAGTATGTCTCTCCTTAAGTAAGGAGACAAAAACTATAAGCAGCGCTCGAGGTGCAGTCTCATCAATACCCTCCACAGTTTCAACAAGACTTTGTCCTTATATATCCCATTCCCCTTGCTATAAAGGTCAACATGCCATTTGCCTTCCTCATCACTTGCTATACCCACATACTAACTGGACTGGATAGACATGGATTGTTTTCTTTAGAGTAGAGAAGGCTGAAGGGGGGCATGATTGAGGTGTATAAGATTATGAGGGGTATGGACAGGGTGAGTAAGGAGCAGCTGTTCCCCTTTGAGGGGTCAATCATGAGGGGGCAAAGTTTTAGGGTTCGGGGCAGGAGATTCAGAGGGGATTTGAGAAAGAACATTCACCCAGAGGGTGATGGGAATCTGGAATGCACTGCCTGGGAAGGTAGCGGAGACCAGAAACCTTTCAACCTTTAAAAGATATTTGGATGAGCACTTGAAACGTCATAACATTCAAGGATATGGGACAAGTGGTGGGTAATGGGATTAATGCAATTTTAGTAGTAGTTATTGTCAGTGCAGAGTCGATGGGCTGAAGGGCCTTTTCTCTATGGCTTCATGACTATGTGACCAGGACATTGAGAGGGATGTCCACACTCGCACGGGAAGGCCTAGCTGTTCTGGCACTGAGACCTCAGCACCACCATCTTACATCATGAAGCGTTTGGGGAGCAAACAATGTCAATGAGGACAAAGTCAGCTGCTGAATTCT
The DNA here is from genome assembly GCF_964213995.1 of Mustelus asterias. NCBI lineage: Eukaryota > Metazoa > Chordata > Chondrichthyes > Carcharhiniformes > Triakidae > Mustelus > Mustelus asterias. Next base: position 13,383,476 of record NC_135823.1, read on the forward strand.
CTGAGAGCCTATGCGACAATTGGGGCATTGCACTGGGGGAGCGAGTAATTCTCAGATGAGGAGAGGTGCACAGCTCAGACAGATTATCAGCTCCTCATTTACAATGCAGGAAATCGGGAAAGGTACCAATGAAGGGAACTATAAACCAGCGAGCCTAACACCAGTACTGGGGAAGTTGCTAGGGTCCATTATCAAGTATTTCATAACTCGGCATTTGAAAGGCAGTGGTATAATCAGAGAAAGTCAGCATGGATTTACAAAGGAGAAATCGTGCTTGAGAATCTATTGGAATTCTTTGAGGATGTAACTAGTAAAGTGGACTGAGAAGAACCAATGGATGTAGTTTATTTAGACTTTCAGAAGGCTTTCCACAAGGTCTCACATAACAGACGACTATGTAAAGTGTAAGCACATGGGATTGCAGGTAATGACTTAAGATGTATAGAAAGCTGGTTAGCAGATAGGAAGCAAAGAGTTGGCATAAATGGGTTTTTTTCTGATTGGCAGTCCAGTTTCTTTCTTTTCCAGCAATTTGATAAAAATGAGTGGTTTGCGAGGCCATTTCAGAGGGTAGTTAAAAATCAACCACATTGCTTTGGGTTTGGAGTCACACGTAGGCCAGACCAGGTAAGATGGCAGATTTCCTTCGCTAAAGAACATTAGTGAACTAGATGGGTTTTTACAACAATCGACAATGATTTCAATGTCATCTGACTTTAATTCCAGATTTTTATTGAATTCAAATTTCACCATTAGTCATGGTGAGATTTGAACCCGGGTCCCACAGTATTACCTTGAGCCTCTGGGTTACTAGTCCAGTTTGAATACCAGCACAGCACTGCCTCCCTTTGTGGTTAGCTTGGAATAGAATGTGAGATTAAGCATGACTACTCATTCAAAGGTCCAGAACAGGCAAGGCCTGCTGAATGCTCCTTCTGTACTCTATGAAATTATCACAGATTACCGCTGAGAATTGAACACTGGCATAGTTCCTTTGCATGCTGAACTCCAAAACAGCCAATTCGAATGTACTTGGCAATGGAAGAGTATGATACAATGCAATGTCACACTTTGCCTTTTCACCTATGTCACAGGAGCTTGAATCCCGGCCAGGTTGAAGGAACCTTAGCAGTACATAAGGAGGAAACTAAGGGCGGGATTTTCCAGCCATCTCGCCTCAAAACCGGAAAATCCCTCCCGAGGCTAACGGACCTTTGCATGGTCTGTGCCTCACTCTCTACGATTCCTGTGGCGGGCGGGACAGGAAGATCCCCCCTAAGTGTCTGAGCCAGCATAATAAGACCATAAGATGTTGGAGCAGAGGTAGGCCATTCAGCCCATCGAGTTTGCTCTGCTATTCAATGAGATCATGACTGATCTGATGTGATAATCCTCAACTCCACTTTTCTGCCTTATCTCCATAACCCTCGATTCCCTTACTGATGAAAAATCTGTCTATCTCAGCTTTGAACATTCTTAACAACCCAGCCCCTACAGTCCCCTGTGGTAAAGAATTCCATGGAATCACTCCCCTCTGAGAGAAGAAATTCCTCCTCCTCTCAGTCTCAAATGGGTGAGTCCTTACTCGGAGGCTCTGCCCTCTGGTCCTAGACCCTCCCACAGGGGAAACAAGCTACTTTTCAGTTCTTGCTCTGCAGCCTAAGAGGCTGCAGGACTTCAGGTGCATTCCCAAGTGTTGTCTTTAATAAAGTGTCTTTTCCTGCAAACACTGTCCTTTCAGCAGTTTGCTTTAACACTCTATGGGGCACTCTATGCCCCTCTAATCCTTTTGCCAATGACCTTAAATCTATGACCATTTAATATTGACCATTCTGCGAATGGAAACAAATCCTTCCTATCCGCTCTGTCCAGCTCCCTCATCATTTTATTCACCTCAATTAAATCTCCTCTCAGCTGCCTCTGTGAAAACAATCCCAGCCTATCCAATCTTTCCTCACCACTAAAATCTTTGATTCCTGGCAACATCTTCATAAATCTCATCTGTACCCTCTCTTGTGCAGTCACACCCTTCCTGTAATGCAGAGACTAGGATTGTACACAGTACTCTAGCTGTAGTCTAACTAATGCTTTATATAGTTGTTCCAGCATAACCTGCCATGCCAATAGGGGAAAGTTTCCATAAGCCTTCTTGGCCACCTTCACTGTTCTGCTACCTACAGGGATTTGCGGACACACATTCCAAGGTCCCTCTGCCCTTCTATATTTCCCATTATCCTACCATTTAGTGTGTATTCACTTGTCCTGTTCTCCAAATGATTATCTCACATTTCTTTCAAGACTGAGACCACATTCTCAAGGGCAATTAAATATGGACTGAGCCTGCATTCCCTGAAAGAATAAGAAAACGTTCCAAAATTTGTCACTTTTGCAACCACTGACCATCAATAAATACCTTCCTGAAATCGACAGCTTTGTCTCTTACTACCAACCTGATGAGTAATGTTTGGATCTGATGGGTTACTGATGAGATCCAAGTGTCCTCCCCTGGAGAGGTGTGTAAGTGCTGATGAAATATCTTTTGGCAATATCAGTGCAGTGTCACTCTGCAGTGTCCACACAAACTGGCACTACTCACTAAGACTCAAAGTTCACAATTGTCAGAAAAAAACATCTGGCTTTGCATGAATTTTACTGGAAAATAGCAGAAGGTGCGACAATCTATATCAGATATGATTTGAGATTAACTGATACTGAACTGCAGAGTAAGTTTCCTCCCACAGTTTCCGGTTTCCTCCCACAGTCCAAAGATGTGCGGGTTAGGTTGATTGGCCAGGTTAAAAATTGCCCCTTCGAGTCCTGTGATGCGTAGGTTAGTGGGATTGGTGTGTGGGGGTGGGGCCTGGGTGGGATTGTGGTCGGTGCAGACTCGATGGGCCGAATGGCCTCCTTCTGCACTGTAGGGTTTCTATGATTTCTATGATTCTATGATAAAGTGGAAATGTCTTCCCTTCTCCAAAGCTGATGTGATTCATCAAGGGCGGCATGGTAGCACAGTGGTTAGCACTGCTGCCTCACAGCACCAGGGACACAAGTTCAATTCCGGCTTTGGGTCACTGTCTGTGTGGAGTTTGCACTTTCTCCCAGTGTCTGCGTGGGTTTCCTCCGGGTGCTCCGGTTTCCTCCCACAGTCTGAAAGATATGCTGGTTAGATGCATTGGCCGTGCTAAATTCTCCCTCAGTGTACCCGAACAGGTGCCTGAGTGTGGCAACTAGGGGATTTTCACAGTAACTTCATTGCAGTGTTAATTTAAGCCTACTTGTGACTAATAAATACACTACTTTTTTCCTCCCACAGTCCAAAGACGTGCGGGTTAGGTTGATTGGCTATGCTAAATTGACCCTAGTGTCAGGGGGATTAGCACAGTAAATGGGGTTATGGGGATAGAGCCTGGATAGGATTGTGGTCGGTGCAGACTCGATGGGCCGAATGGCCTCCTTCTGTACTGTAGGGATTCTATTCTGTATCACTAAGTTCAAACTGTCGTCCATAAACGAGAAGGAGTTGTGATAGTAAACCTGTTCTCGCTCTTATTCCTTGTGTCTCCACAGCCTGGCATGGGGATCGTTTACTTGTTGCATGGCAGCCTCTGTCACCACACTCAACTCATACACTAAAACCGTCATTGAGTTTCGGCACAAACGGAAACTCTATCAACACAACCTCAGAGAAGAGCAGATGTTCGTTGATCGCGAGGCCATCAACTATTTCAGAGAGAGGTCGATTCACTCACTATCGAGTTCACTGGAAGTCTTCGCAGATCCGACCATGAGCACAGCGAAGTCACTGATGCCAGAAACATCTTTGGACTTGAGTGAAATCCCGGAGGTTTTAGGAGAGGACCGATGTTAAAAGCAACCGTTATTGACTTCCATCTGACCCTGATACCGGGAGCAGCAATATAAACAGCCTGGTCCACATGTACACTGAGCAAGCAGAAAGATGAGACTGAACTATCCCTTTGGCCAGTGTACTGCAGCTGTATAGATGTTCAAAATGATTTGTTGACTGGGAAATTATGAAACAACGTCAATGTAAAAAAATGCTTCCTCCTGCTCACATTTAGATTTTTAATACGGCTCTGTAAGATGTGATACTATTTATATTACTTTCATATTAATGTATGTTCCAGATTTGATCATTCTTTTTTGTTTAACACACATCAATAATATAATGTTGATCTTTAAATAAACATCCAACTTTCTTTAGGCTCTTAGTTGAATTGTTGGTTAAATTCTGAGGCACACACGCACACATGCACACATACTCACAAACCCGCACACACACACACTCACACACACACACATACATTCACACTCACACACACACACACATACACTCACACACATTCACACTCACACACGCACACACCCGCACACACATTCACACATTCACAATCACACACACACTTGCACACACACATACGCACACATTCACAATCACACACACACTCACACACAAACACACACACACACCCGCACACACACACACACTCACACACAAACACACACGCACACACACACACACACACACACTCACACACAAACACACACACGCACACACACACACACACACTCACACACAAACACACACACACGCACACACACACTCACACACAAACACACACACACACACACGTGCACACACACACTCGCTCACACACTCACGCACACAAACTCACTCACACACACACAAACACACACACACACTCACACACATGCACACACGCGCGCGCGCACACACGCACACATACACTCACACACACGCACACACACACAAACACACACACTCACAAACACATGCACACAAACTCACACACGCACACAAACTCACACACGCACACACACATACATTCACACACGTGCACACAACACGCACACACAAACACTCACACACACACAAACTCACACACACATACATTCACACTCACACACACGCACACTCACACACAAACTCACAGACACACAAACTCACACACACACAAACTCACACACACACACAAGTGCACACACACGCACACAAACTCACACACACACAAACTCACACACGCACATACATTCACACACACACGTGCACACAACACGCACACAAACACGCACACACACACAAACTCACACACACATTCACACACACGCACACACAATCACACACACACACACACACACTCACGCATACACACACACACACACACACACACACGTGCACACACACTCAAACTCACACACACACAAACACACACACACACACACAAGTGCACACGCACACAAACTCACACACACACACACACACACACACACACAAGTGCACACACACAAACTCACACACACAAAAACGCACACACACACTCACGCACAAACTCACACACACATACATTCACACGCACACACGTGCACACACACACACACACACACAAACTCACACACATTCACACTCACACACACACAATCACACACACTCACGTTCACACACACGCGCGCGCACACACACACTGTGCTGCCTCACAGTGCCCAGGGACCCAGGTTCGATTCCCAGCTTGGGTGACTGTCTGTGCCGAGTCTGCACATTCTTCCCGTGTCTGCATGGGTTTCTTCCGGGTGCTCTGGTTTCCACCCACAGTCCAAAGATGGATTAGGTGGATGAGATGGTTAGGTGGATTGGCCATGCTAAATTTCCCCTTAGTGTCGGGGGGATTAGCTAGGGTAAATGCATGGGATGACAGGAATAGGGCCTGGGTGGGATTGTGGTCGGTGCAGACTTGATGGGCCGAACGGCCTCCTTCTGCACTGTAGGGATTCGATGATTTGCATTGATTCATCATTCAGTCAAATTCCTGAATGATATTTTTCCCAGAGTGTGTGAATGGGGAGTATATGGTATGACAGTGCGTGATGTTACAGCAGAATGGCCAGACACTAATCCTGTGGAAATTAATAGAAATTTGGCAAAGAAAGAAAGACCACAACCTCCAGATGAACAGCCAGCCACAATCAGCTCAGAAGATCACTCACAGGATTGGGGAGGTAAGTCGCAACCTCTTAATACCTCATCTCAAACCAAGAATTCATCTAATTACGTTCACCAGTTAAAATAGTCCAAAAGCTATTAATCTATTGACATCAACAGAAGGGAAATTGGCAAAATACTGCGGATGCTGGAATCTGAAACAAAAATAGAAAATGCTGGAAAATTTCAACAGGTCTGACAGCACCTCTGGAGAGAGAACAGAGACAACGTTTCGAGTCTGGATAACCCTTGGTCAGAATTGTTTTCTGTTTTTGTGTGGAAGAGAAATCGGTCTGGGCGACTCACCCTGAACGACTGATGAAAAGGCTCAAATACACCCGGTCCCTCAGGCCCACTCCATTCAAACCCAGTCCATTCACACCCACTCCATTCACACCCACTCCATTCACTCCCACTCCATTCAAACCCAGTCCATTCACACCCACTTCATTCACACCCAGTCCATTCACACCCAGTCCATTCACACCCACTTCATTCACACCCAGTCCATTCACACCCAGTCCATTCACACCCACTTCATTCACACCCAGTCCATTCACACCCAGTCCATTCACACCCACTTCATTCACACCCAGGCCATTCACACCCACTCCATTCACACCCAGTCCATTCACACCCACTTCATTCACACCCAGTCCATTCACACCCGGTCCATTCACACCCAGTCCATTCACACCCAGTCCATTCACACCCAGTCCATTCACACTCGGTCCATTCACTCCCAGTCCATTCACACCCAGTCCATTCACACTCGGTCCATTCACTCCCAATCCATTCAAACCCGGTCCACTCACAAACGGTCCATTCACACCCAGTCCATTCACACCCAGTCCATTCACACCGAGTCCATTCACTCCCACTCCATTCACACCCAGTCCATTCACACCCAGTCCATTCACACCCAGTCCATTTACTCCCAGTCCAGTCACTCCTAGTCCAGTCACTCCCAGTCCATTCACTCCCAGTCCATTCACACCCGCTCCATTCCAACCCAGTCCATTCACTCCCAGTCCATTCACTCCCAGTCCATTCACACTCAGTCCATTCACTCCCAGTCCATTCACTCCCAGTCCATTCACTCCCAGTCCATTCACTCCCAGTCCATTCACTCCCAGTCCATTCACTCCCAGTCCATTCACTCCCAGTCCATTCACACCCGCTCCATTCCAACCCAGACCATTCACACCCACTCCATTCACACCCAGTCCATTCACACCCAGTCCATTCAATCCCAGTCCATTCACTCCCAGTCCATTCACACCCAGACCATTCACACCCACTCCATTCACACCCAGTACTTTCACTCCCAGTCCATTCACACCCAGTCCATTCACTCCCAGTCCATTCACTTCCAGTCCATTCACACCCAGTCCATTCACAACCAGTCCATTCACTCCCAGTCCATTCACACCCAGTCCATTCACTCCCAGTCCATTCACACCCAGTCCATTCACACCCAGTCCATTCACAACCAGTCCATTCACACCCAGTCCAGTCACTCCCAGTCCAGTCACTCCCAGCGATAAATGGCAGAACCATAAAGGGTGTAGATACACAGAGGGACATGGGTGTGCAAGTCCACAGATCCTTGAAGGTGACGTCACAGGTGGAGAAGGGAGTGAAGAAGGCATATGGCATGCTTGCCTTTATAGGACGGGGCATAGAGTATAAAAGTTGGGGTCTGATGTTGCAGATGTGTAGAACGTTGGTTCGGTCGCATTTGGAATACTGCGTCCAGTTCCGGTCGTCACACTACCAGAAAGACATGGAGGCTTTGGAGAGAGTGCAGAGGAGGTTTACCAGGATGTTGCCTGGTATGGAGGGGCTTAGTTATGAGGAGAGATTGGGTAAACTGGGGTTGTCCATTTACACCCAGTCCATTCACACCCAGTCTATTCACACCCAGTCCATTCACACCCAGTCCATTCACACCCAGTCCATTCACACCCAGTCCATTCACTCCCAGTCCATTCACACCCACTCCATTCACACCCAGTCCATTCACACCCAGTCCATTCACACCCACTTCATTCACACCCAGTCCATTCACACCCAGTCCATTCACACCCACTTCATTCACACACAGGCCATTCACACCCACTCCATTCACACCCAGTCCAATCACACCCACTTCATTCACACCCAGTCCATTCACACCCGGTCCATTCACACCCAGTCCATTCACACCCAGTCCATTCACACCCAGTCCATTCACTCCCACTCCATTCACACCCAGTCCATTCACACCCAGTCCATTCACACCCAGTCCATTTACTCCCAGTCCAGTCACTCCTAGTCCAGTCACTCCCAGTCCATTCACTCCCAGTCCATTCACACCCGCTCCATTCCAACCCAGTCCATTCACTCCCAGTCCATTCACTCCCAGTCCATTCACACTCAGTCCATTCACTCCCAGTCCATTCACTCCTAGTCCAGTCACTCCCAGTCCATTCACTCCCAGTCCATTCACACCCGCTCCATTCCAACCCAGTCCATTCACTCCCAGTCCATTCACTCCCAGTCCATTCACTCCCAGTCCATTCACTCCCAGTCCATTCACTCCCAGTCCATTCACTCCCAGTCCATTCACTCCCAGTCCATTCACACCCGCTCCATTCCAACCCAGACCATTCACACCCACTCCATTCACACCCAGTCCATTCACACCGAGTCCATTCACTCCCAGTCCATTCACTCCCAGTCCATTCACACCCAGACCATTCACACCCACTCCATTCACACCCAGTACTTTCACTCCTAGTCCATTCACACCCAGTCCATTCACTCCCAGTCCATTCACACCCAGTCCATTCACACCCAGTCCATTCACACCCAGTCCATTCACTCCCAGTCCATTCACACCCAGTCCATTCACTCCCAGTCCATTCACACCCAGTCCATTCACACCCAGTCCATTCACAAACCAGTCCATTCACACCCAGTCCAGTCACTCCCAGTCCAGTCACTCCCAGCGATAAATGGCAGAACCATAAAGGGTGTAGATACACAGAGGGTCATGGGTGTGCAAGTCCACAGATCCTTGAAGGTGACGTCACAGGTGCAGAAGGGAGTGAAGAAGGCATATGGAATGCTTGCCTTTATAGGACGGGGCATAGAGTATAAAAGTTGGGGTCTGATGTTGCAGATGTGTAGAACGTTGGTTCGGTCGCATTTGGAATACTGCGTCCAGTTCCGGTCGTCACACTACCAGAAAGACATGGAGGCTTTGGAGAGAGTGCAGAGGAGGTTTACCAGGATGTTGCCTGGTATGGAGGGGCTTAGTTATGAGGAGAGATTTGGTAAACTGGGGTTGTCCATTTACACCCAGTCCATTCACACCCAGTCTATTCACACCCAGTCCATTCACACCCAGTCCATTCACACCCAGTCCATTCACTCCCAGTCCATTCACTCCCAGTCCAGTCACTCCCAGTCCAGTCACTCACAGTCCATTCACTCCCAGTCCATTCACTCCCAGTCCAGTCACTCCCAGTACATTCACTCCCAGTCCATTCACACTCGCTCAATTCCAACGCACTCCATTCACACCCAGTCCATTCACACCCAGTCCATTCACTCCCAGTCCATTCACACCCACTCCATTCACACCCTGTCCATTCACTCCCAGTCCATTCACACCCACTCCATTCACACCCACTCCATTCACTCCCAGTCCATTCACTCCCAGTCCATCCACTCCCAGTCCATTCACACCCGCCCAATTCCAACCCAGTCCATTCACTCCCAGTCCATTCACACCCACTCCATTCACTCCCAGTCCATTCACTCCCAGTCCATTCACACCCACTCCCTTCACACCCAGTCCATTCACTCCCAGTCCATTCACTCCCAGTCCATTCACACACGCCCAATTCCAACCCAGTCCATTCACACCCAGTCCATTCACACCCAGTCCATTCACACCCAGTCCATTCACACCCACTCCATTCACACCCACTCCATTCACTCCCAGTCCATTCACACCCAGTCCATTCACTCCCAGTCCATTCACTCCCAGTCCATTCACTCCCAGTCCATTCACACCCGCCCAATTCCAACCCAGTCCATTCACACCCCTCCATTCACACCCACTCCATTCACTCCCAGTCCATTCACTCCCAGTCCATTCACTCCCAGTCCATTCACACCCGCCCAATTCCAACCCAGTCCATTCACACCCAGTCCATTCACACCCAGTCCATTCACTCCCAGTCCATTCACACCCACTCCATTCACACCCACTCCATTCACTCCCAGTCCATTCACACCCAGTCCATTCACTCCCAGTCCATTCACACCCAGTCCATTCACAACCCCTCCATTCACACCCAGTCCATTCACACCCAGTCCATTCACTCCCAGTCACAGGACTTGCAGATAGAGAGGAGCATTGTCAGAGGCTACAGAAGGATATCGATAGGCTGGAAATTTGGGCAAAGAAATGGCAGATGGAGTTCAATCCTGATGAATGGGAAGTGATGCATTTTGGTAGAAATAATGTAGGGAGGAGCTATACGATAAATGGCAGAACCATAAAGGGTGTAGATACGCAGAGGGACCTGGGTGACGTCAGAGGTGGAGAAGGTAGTGAAGAAGGCATATGGCATGCTTGCCTTTATTGGACGGGGCAGAGAGTATAAAAGTTGGGGTCTGATGTTGTAGATGTTTAGAACGTTGGTTCGGTCGCATTTGGAATACTGCGTCCAGTTCCGGTCCCCACACTACCAGAAAGACGTGGAGGCTTTGGAGAGAGTACAGTGGAGGTTTACCAGGATGTTGCCTGGTATGGAGGGGCTTAGTTATGAGGAGAGATTGGGTAAACTGGGGTTGTCCATTCACACCCCCTCCATTCACACCCAGTCCATTCACTCCCAGTCCATTCACACCCAGTCCATTCACTCCCAGTCCATTAACACCCAGTCCATTCACTCCCAGTCCATTCACACCCAGTCCATTCACACACACTCCATTCACTCCCAGTCCATCCACACCCAGTCCATTCACTCCCAGTCCAGTCACACCCAGTCCATTCACACCCAGTCCATTCACACACACTCCATTCACTCCCAGTCCATTCACACCCAGTCCATTCACACCCAGTCCAATCACACCCACTCCATTCACTCCCAGTCAATTCACTCCCAGTCCATTCACACCCTCTCCATTCACTCCCAGTCCATTTACACCCAGTCCATTCACTCCTAATCCATTCACACCCACTCCATTCATGACCCACTCCATTCACTCCCAGTCCATTCACACCCAGTCCATTCACACCCAATCCATTCACATCCAATCCATTCACTCCCAGTCCATTCACTCCCAGTCCATGAACACCCAGTCCATTCACACCGAGTCGATTCACTCCCAGTCCATTCACACCCACTCCATTCACACCCAGTCCATTTACACCCAGTCCATTCGCTCCAAGTCCATTTACACCCAGTCCATTTACACCCAGTCCATTCACACCCAGTCCATTTACTCCCAGTCCATTCACACCCAGTCCATTCACACCCAGTCCATTCACACCCACTCCATTCACACCCAGTCCATTCACTCCCAGTCCATTCACACCTGCTCCATTCACACCCACTCCATTCACATCCAGTCCATTCACACCCAGTCCATTCACACCCACTCCATTCACACCCAGTCCATTCACTCCCAGTCCATTCACACCCGCTCCTTTCACACCCACTCCATTCACATCCAGTCCATTCACACCCAGTCCATTCACACCCGCTCCATTCACACCCAGTCCATTCACTCCCAGTCCATTCACACCCGCTCCATTCACACCAGCTCCATTCACACCCACTCCATTCACTCCTAGTCCATTCACACCCAGTCCATTCAGACCCAGTCCATTCACTCCCAGTCCATTCACACCGAGTCCATTCGCACCCAGTCCATTCACACCCAGTCCATTCACACCGAGTCCATTCGCACCCTGTCCATTCACACCCAGTCCATTCACTCCCAGTCCATTCACACCGAGTCCATTCGCACCCAGTCCATTCACACCCAGTCCATTCACACCGAGTCCATTCGCACCCAGTCCATTCACACCAGCTCCATTCAAACCCAGTCCAATCACACCCAGTCCATTCAAATCCAGTCCATTCACAGCCAGTCCATTCACACCCGCTCCATTCACACCCAGTCCATTCACTCCCAGTCCATTCACACCCGATCCATTCACACCCGCGCCATTCACAACCACTCCATTCACACCCAGTCCATTCACACCCAGTCCATTCAGACCCAGTCCATTCACTCCCAGTCCATTCACACCGAGTCCATTCGCACCCAGTCCATTCACACCCAGTCCATTCACACCGAGTCCATTCGCACCCAGTCCATTCACACCCAGTCCATTCACACCCAGTCCATTCACACCCAGTCCAGTCACTCCCAGTCCATTCACTCCCAGTCCATTCACACCCGCTCCATTCCAACCCAGTCCATTCACACCCACTCCATTTACACCCAGTCCAATCACACCCAGTCCATTAACTCCCAGTCCATTCACACCCGCTCCATTCCAACCTAGTCCATTCACACCCACTCCATTCACTCCTAGTCCATTCACACCCACTCCATTCACACCCACTGCATTCACACCCACTCCATTCACACCCACTCCATTCACACCCTCTCCATTCACTCCTAGTCCATTCCAACCCAGTCCATTCACTCCCAGTCCATTCATTCCCAGTCCATTCACTCCCAGTCCATTCGCCCCCACTCCATTCACACCCACTCCATTCACACCCACTCCATTCACACCCACTCCATTCACACCCACTCCATTCACTCCCACTCCCTTCACACCCACTCCATTCACTCCCAGTCCATTCACTCCCAGTCCATTCACTCCCAGTCCATTCACTCCCAGTCCAGTCACGCCCAGTCCATTCACTCCCAGTCCATTCACTCCCAGTCCAGTCACTCCCAGTCCAGTCACTCCCAGCCCATTCACTCCCAGTCCATTCACACCCGCTCCATTCCAACCCAGTCTATTCACACCCGCTCCATTCCAACCCAGTCCATTCACACCCAGTCCAGTCACTCCCAGTCCATTCACACCCACTCCATTCACTCCCAGTCCATTCACTCCCAGTCCAGTCACGCCCAGTCCCTTCACTCCCAGTCCATTCACTCCCAGTCCAGTCACTCCCAGTCCAGTCACTCCCAGTCCATTCACTCCCAGTCCATTCACACCCGCTCCATTCCAACCCAGTCCATTCACACCCAGTCCAGTCTCTCCCAGTCCATTCACACCCACCCCATTCACTCCCAGTCCATTCACTCCCAGTCCAGTCACTCCCAGTCCAGTCACTCCCAGTCCATTCACTCCCAGTCCATTCACACCCGCTCCATTCCAACCCAGTCCATTCACACCCGTTCCATTCCAACCCAGTCCAGTCACTCCCAGTCCATTCACACCCACTCCACTCACTCCCAGTCCAGTCACTCCCAGTCCAGTCACTCAAAGTCCATTCACACCAACTCCATTCACTCCCAGTCCAGTCACTCCCAGTCCAGTCACTCCCAGTCCATTCACACCCGCTCCATTCCAACCCAGACCATTCACACCCACTCCATTCACACCAAGTCCATTCAACCCGGTCCATTCACACACGGTCCATTCACACCCGCTCCATTCCAACCCAGTCCATTCACTCCCAGTCCATTCACACCCACTCCATTCACACCAAGTCCATTCACACCCAGTCCATTCACTCCCAGTCCATTTACTCCCAGTCCAGTCACTCCTAGTCCAGTCACTCCCAGTCCATTCACTCCCAGTCCATTCACACCCAGTCCATTCCAACCCAGACCATTCACACCCAATCCATTCACACCCAATCCATTCACACCCAGTCCATTCACTCCCAGTCTATTCACTCCGAGTCCATTCACACCCTCTCCATTCACTCCCAGTCCATTTACACCCAGTCCATTCACTCCTAATCCATTCACACCCACTCCATTCATGACCCACTCCATTCACTCCCAGTCCATTCACACCCAGTCCATTCACACCCAATCCATTCACACCCAATCCATTCACTCCCAGTCCATTCACTCCCAGTCCATGAACACCCAGTCCATTCACACCGAGTCGATTCACTCCCAGTCCATTCACACCCACTCCATTCACACCCAGTCCATTTACACCCAGTCCATTCGCTCCAAGTCCATTTACACCCAGTCCATTTACACCCAGTCCATTCACACCCAGTCCATTTTCTCCCAGTCCATTCACACCCAGTCCATTCACACCCAGTCCATTCACACCCACTCCATTCACACCCAGTCCATTCACTCCCAGTCCATTCACACCTGCTCCATTCACACCCACTCCATTCACATCCAGTCCATTCACACCCAGCCCATTCACACCCACTCCATTCACACCCAGTCCAGTCACTCCCAGTCCATTCACACCCGCTCCTTTCACACCCACTCCATTCACATCCAGTCCATTCACACCCAGTCCATTCACACCCACTCCATTCACACCCAGTCCATTCACTCCCAGTCCATTCACACCCGCTCCTTTCACACCCACTCCATTCACATCCAGGCCATTCACAGCCAGTCCATTCACACCCGTTCCATTCACACCCAGTCCATTCACTCCCAGTCCATTCACACCGAGTCCATTCGCACCCAGTCCATTCACACCCGCTCCATTCAAACCCAGTCCATTCACTCCCAGTCCATTCAAATCCAGTCCATTCACAGCCAGTCCATTCACACCCGCTCCATTCACACCCAGTCCATTCACTCCCAGTCCATTCACACCCGCTCCATTCACACCCGCTCCATTCACACCCACTCCATTCACTCCTAGTCCATTCACACCCAGTCCATTCAGACCCAGTCCATTCACTCCCAGTCCATTCACACCGAGTCCATTCGCACCCAGTCCATTCACTCCCAGTCTATTCACTCCGAGTCCATTCACACCCTCTCCATTCACTCCCACTCCATTTACACCCAGTCCATTCACTCCTAATCCATTCACACCCACTCCATTCATGACCCACTCCATTCACTCCCAGTCCATTCACACCCAGTCCATTCACACCCAATCCATTCACACCCAATCCATTCACTCCCAGTCCATTCAATCCCAGTCCATGAACACCCAGTCCATTCACACCGAGTCGATTCACTCCCAGTCCATTCACACCCACTCCATTCACACCCAGTCCATTTACACCCAGTCCATTCGCTCCAAGTCCATTTACACCCAGTCCATTTACACCCAGTCCATTCACACCCAGTCCATTTTCTCCCAGTCCATTCACACCCAGTCCATTCACACCCAGTCCATTCACACCCACTCCATTCACACCCAGTCCATTCACTCCCAGTCCATTCACACCTGCTCCATTCACACCCACTCCATTCACATCCAGTCCATTCACACCCAGTCCATTCACACCCACTCCATTCACACCCAGTCCATTCACTCCCAGTCCATTCACACCCGCTCCTTTCACACCCACTCCATTCACATCCAGTCCATTCACACCCAGTCCATTCACACCCACTCCATTCACACCCAGTCCATTCACTCCCAGTCCATTCACACCCGCTCCTTTCACACCCACTCCATTCACATCCAGGCCATTCACAGCCAGTCCATTCACACCCGTTCCATTCACACCCAGTCCATTCACACCCAGTCCATTCACACCGAGTCCATTCGCACCCAGTCCATTCACACCCGCTCCATTCAAACCCAGTCCATTCACTCCCAGTCCATTCAAATCCAGTCCATTCACAGCCAGTCCATTCACACCCGCTCCATTCACACCCAGTCCATTCACTCCCAGTCCATTCACACCCGCTCCATTCACACCCGCTCCATTCACACCCACTCCATTCACTCCTAGTCCATTCACACCCAGTCCATTCAGACCCAGTCCATTCACTCCCAGTCCATTCACACCGAGTCCATTCGCACCCAGTCCATTCACACCCAGTCCATTCACACCGAGTCCATTCGCACCCTGTCCATTCACACCCAGTCCATTCACTCCCAGTCCATTCACACCGAGTCCATTCGCACCCAGTCCATTCACACCCAGTCCATTCACACCGAGTCCATTCGCACCCAGTCCATTCACACCAGCTCCATTCAAACCCAGTCCAATCACACCCAGTCCATTCAAATCCAGTCCATTCACAGCCAGTCCATTCACACCCGCTCCATTCACACCCAGTCCATTCACTCCCTGTCCATTCACACCCGATCCATTCACACCCGCGCCATTCACAACCACTCCATTCACACCCAGTCCATTCACACCCAGTCCATTCAGACCCAGTCCATTCACTCCCAGTCCATTCACACCGAGTCCATTCGCACCCAGTCCATTCACACCGAGTCCATTCGCACCCAGTCCATTCACACCCAGTCCATTCACACCCAGTCCATTCACACCCAGTCCAGTCACTCCCAGTCCTTTCACTCCCAGTCCATTCACACCCGCTCCATTCCAACCCAGTCCATTCACACCCACTCCATTTACACCCAGTCCAATCACACCCAGTCCATTCACTCCCAGTCCATTCACACCCGCTCCATTCCAACCTAGTCCATTCACACCCACTCCATTCACTCCTAGTCCATTCACACCCACTCCATTCACACCCACTGCATTCACACCCACTCCATTCACACCCCCTCCATTCACACCCTCTCCATTCACTCCTAGTCCATTCCAACCCAGTCCATTCACTCCCAGTCCATTCATTCCCAGTCCATTCACTCCCTGTCCATTTGCCCCCACTCCATTCACACCCACTCCATTCACACCCACTCCATTCACACCCACTCCATTCACACCCACTCCATTCACTCCCACTCCCTTCACACCCACTCCATTCACTCCCAGTCCATTCACTCCCAGTCCATTCACTCCCAGTCCATTCACTGCCAGTCCAGTCACGCCCAGTCCATTCGCTCCCAGTCCATTCACTCCCAGTCCAGTCACTCCCAGTCCAGTCACTCCCAGCCCATTCACTCCCAGTCCATTCACACCCGCTCCATTCCAACCCAGTCTATTCACACCCGCTCCATTCCAACCCAGTCCATTCACACCCAGTCCAGTCACTCCCAGTCCATTCACACCCACTCCATTCACTCCCAGTCCATTCACTCCCAGTCCAGTCACGCCCAGTCCCTTCACTCCCAGTCCATTCACTCCCAGTCCAGTCACTCCCAGTCCAGTCACTCCCAGTCCATTCACTCCCAGTCCATTCACACCCGCTCCATTCCAACCCAGTCCATTCACACCCAGTCCAGTCACTCCCAGTCCATTCACACCCACTCCATTCACTCCCAGTCCATTCACTCCCAGTCCAGTCACTCCCAGTCCAGTCACTCCCAGTCCATTCACTCCCAGTCCATTCACACCCGCTCCATTCCAACCCAGTCCATTCACACCCGCTCCATTCCAACCCAGTCCAGTCACTCCCAGTCCATTCACACCCACTCCACTCACTCCCAGTCCAGTCACTCCCAGTCCAGTCACTCAAAGTCCATTCACACCAACTCCATTCACTCCCAGTCCAGTCACTCCCAGTCCAGTCACTCCCAGTCCATTCACACCCGCTCCATTCCAACCCAGACCATTCACACCCACTCCATTCACACCAAGTCCATTCAACCCGGTCCATTCACACACGGTCCATTCACACCCGCTCCATTCCAACCCAGTCCATTCACACCCAATCCATTCACACCCAGTCCATTCACTCCCAGTCCATTCACACCCACTCCATTCACACCAAGTCCATTCACACCCAGTCCATTCACTCCCAGTCCATTTACTCCCAGTCCAGTCACTCCTAGTCCAGTCACTCCCAGTCCATTCACTCCCAGTCCATTCACACCCGCTCCATTCCAACCCAGACCATTCACACCCAATCCATTCACACACAGTCCATTCACTCCCAGTCCATTCACTCCCAGTCCATTCACACCCGCTCCATTCCAACCCAGACCATCCACACCCAATCCATTCACACCCAGTCCATTCACTCCCAGTCTATTCACTCCCAGTCCATTCACACCCGCTCCATTACAACCCAGACCCTTCACACCCAGTCCATTCACTCCCAGTCCATTCACACCCAATCCATTCACACCCAGTCCATTCACTCCCAGTCCATTCACACCCAATCCATTCACACCCAGTCCATTCACTCCCAGTCCATTCACACCCAATCCATTCACTCCCAGTCCATTCACACCCAATCCATTCACACACAGTCCATTCACTCCCAGTCCATTCACACCCAATCGATTCACACCCAGTCCAATCACACCCAGTCCATTCACACCCAGTCATTCACACCCAGTCCAATAACTCCCATTCCATTCACACGCAGTTCATTCACACGCTGTCCATTCACACCCAGTCCATTCACTCCCAGTCACAGGACTTGCAGATAGAGAGGAGCATTGTCAGAGGCTACAGAAGGATATCGATAGGCTGGAAATTTGGGCAAAGAAATGGCAGATGGAGTTCAATCCTTATGAATGGGAAGTGATGCATTTTGGTAGAAATAATGTAGGGAGGAGCTATACGATAAATGGCAGAACCATAAAGGGTGTAGATACGCAGAGGGACCTGGGTGTGCAAGTCCACAGATCCTTGAAGGTGACGTCACAGGTGGAGAAGGTGGTGAAGAAGGCATATGGCATGCTTGCCTTTATAGGGCGGGGCATAGAGTATAAAAGTTGGGGTCTGATGTTGTAGATGTGTAGAACGTTGGTTCGGCCGCATTTGGAATTCTGCGTCCCGTTCCAGTCCCCACACTACCAGAAAGACGTGGAGGCTTTGGAGAGAGTACAGTGGAGGTTTACCAGGTTGTTGCCTGGTATGGAGGGGCTGAGTTATGAGGAGAGATTGGGTAAACTGGGGTTGTCCATTCACACCCAGTCCATTCCCACCCAGTCCATTCACTCCCAGTCCATTCACACCCAGTGCATTCACTCCCAGTCCATTCACACCCAGTCCATTCACACACACTCCATTCACACCCAATCCATTCACTCCCAGTCCATGAACACCCAGTCCATTCACACCCAGTCCATGAACACCCAGTCCATTCACACCCAGTCCATTCACACCCAGTCCATTCGCTCCAAGTCCATTTACACCCAGTCCATTCACAACCGCTCCATTCACACTCAAACCATTCAAACCCAGTCCATTCACACCCAGTCCATTCACACCCACTCCATTCACACCCAGTCCATTCACTCCCAGTCCATTCACACCTGCTCCATTCACACCCACTCCATTCACATCCAGTCCATTCACTCCCAGTCCATTCACACCCGTTCCGTTCACACCCACTCCATTCACATCCAGTCCATTCACACCCAGTCCATTCAGACCCGCTCCTTTCACACCCACTCCATTCACATCCAGTCCATTCACACCCAGTCCATTCACACCCAGTTCATTCACACCCATTCCATTCTCTCCCAGTCCATTCACACCTGCTCCATTCACATCCAGTCCATTCACAGCCAGTCCATTCACACCCAGTCCATTCACTCCCAGTCCAGTCACTCCCAGTCCATTCACACCCAGTCCATTCACTCCCAGTCCATCACTCCCAGTCCAGTCACTCCCAGTCCATTCACTCTCACTACATTCACACCCAGTCCATTCACACCCAGTCCATTCACACCCAGTCCATTCACACCCAGTCCATTCACACCCAGTGCATTCACTCCCAGTCCATTCACATCCAGTCCATTCACACCCAGTACATTCACACCCAGTCCGTTCACACCCAGTCCATTCACACCCAGTCCATTCACTACCGGTCCATTCACTCCCGCTCCATTCCAACTCAGTCCATTCACACCCAGTCCATTCGCATCCAGTCCATTCACTCCCAGTCCATTCACACCCACTCCATTCACACCCAGTCCATTCCACCGAGTCCATTCACTCCCAGTCCACTCACACCCAGTCCATTCACTCCCAGTCCATTCACTCCCGGTCCATTCACTCCCAGTCCACTCACACCCAGTCCATTCACTCCCAGTCCATTCACTCCCGGTCCATTCACTCCCAGCCCATTCACACCCAGTCCATTCACGCCCAGTCCATTTACTCCCAGTCCAGTCACTCCTAGTCCAGTCACTCCCAGTCCATTCACTCCCAGTCCATTCACACCCGCTCCATTCCAACCCAGACCATTCACACCCAATCCATTCACACCCAGTCCATTCACTCCCAGTCTATTCACTCCCAGTCCATTGACACCCGCTCCATTACAAACCAGACCATTCACACCCACTCCATTCCAACCCAGACCCTTCACACCCAGTCCATTCACTCCCAGTCCATTCACACCCAATCCATTCACACCCAGTCCATTCACTCCCAGTCCATTCACACCCAATCCATTCACACCCAGTCCATTCACTCCCAGTCCATTCACACCCAATCCATTCACTCCCAGTCCATTCACACCCAATCCATTCACACACAGTCCATTCACTCCCAGTCCATTCACACCCAATCGATTCACACCCAGTCCAATCACACCCAGTCCATTCACACCCAGTCCATTCACACCCAGTCCATTCACTCCCAGTCACAGGACTTGCAGATAGAGAGGAGCATTGTCAGAGGCTACAGAAGGATATCGATAGGCTGGAAATTTGGGCAAAGAAATGGCAGATGGAGTTCAATCCTTATGAATGGGAAGTGATGCATTTTGGTAGAAATAATGTAGGGAGGAGCTATACGATAAATGGCAGAACCATAAAGGGTGTAGATACGCAGAGGGACCTGGGTGTGCAAGTCCACAGATCCTTGAAGGTGACGTCACAGGTGGAGAAGGTGGTGAAGAAGGCATATGGCATGCTTGCCTTTATAGGGCGGGGCATAGAGTAGAAAGGTTGGGGTCTGATGTTGCAGATGTGTAGAACGTTGGTTCGGCCGCATTTGGAATACTGCGTCCAGTTCCGGTCCCCACACTACCAGAAAGACGTGGAGGCTTTGGAGAGAGTACAGTGGAGGTTTACCAGGTTGTTGCCTGGTATGGAGGGGCTTAGTTATGAGGAGAGATTGGGTAAACTGGGGTTGTCCATTCACACCCAATCGATTCACACCCAGTCCAATCACACCCAGTCCATTCACACCCAGTCCATTCACACCCAGTCCATTCACTCCCAGTCACAGGACTTGCAGATAGAGAGGAGCATTGTCAGAGGCTACAGAAGGATATCGATAGGCTGGAAATTTGGGCAAAGAAATGGCAGATGGAGTTCAATCCTTATGAATGGGAAGTGATGCATTTTGGTAGAAATAATGTAGGGAGGAGCTATACGATAAATGGCAGAACCATAAAGGGTGTAGATACGCAGAGGGACCTGGGTGTGCAAGTCCACAGATCCTTGAAGGTGACGTCACAGGTGGAGAAGGTGGTGAAGAAGGCATATGGCATGCTTGCCTTTATAGGGCGGGGCATAGAGTAGAAAGGTTGGGGTCTGATGTTGCAGATGTGTAGAACGTTGGTTCGGCCGCATTTGGAATACTGCGTCCAGTTCCGGTCCCCACACTACCAGAAAGACGTGGAGGCTTTGGAGAGAGTACAGTGGAGGTTTACCAGGTTGTTGCCTGGTATGGAGGGGCTTAGTTATGAGGAGAGATTGGGTAAACTGGGGTTGTCCATTCACACCCAGTCCATTCCCACACAGTCCATTCACTCCCAGTCCATTCACACCCAGTGCATTCACTCCCAGTCCATTCACACCCAGTCCATTCACACACACTCCATTCACACCCAATCCATTCACTCCCAGTTCATGAACACCCAGTCCATTCACACCCAGTCCATGAACACCCAGTCCATTCACACCCAGTCCATTCACACCCAGTCCATTCGCTCCAAGTCCATTTACACCCAGTCCATTCACACCCGCTCCATTCACACCCAAACCATTCACACCCAGTCCATTCACTCCCGGTCCATTCACTCCCAGTCCATTCACACCCAGTCCATTCACGCCCAGTCCATTTACTCCCAGTCCAGTCACTCCTAGTCCAGTCACTCCCAGTCCATTCACTCCCAGTCCATTCACACCCGCTCCATTCCAACCCAGACCATTCACATCCAGTCCATTCACACCCAGTCCATTCAGACCCGCTCCTTTCACACCCACTCCATTCACATCCAGTCCATTCACACCCAGTCCATTCACACCCAGTTCATTCACACCCATTCCATTCTCTCCCAGTCCATTCACCCCTGCTCCATTCACATCCAGTCCATTCACAGCCAGTCCATTCACACCCAGTCCATTCACTCCCAGTCCAGTCACTCCCAGTCCATTCACACCCAGTCCATTCACTCCCAGTCCATCACTCCCAGTCCAGTCACTCCCAGTCCATTCACTCTCACTACATTCACACCCAGTCCATTCACACCCAGTCCATTCACACCCAGTCCATTCACACCCAGTCCATTCACACCCAGTGCATTCACTCCCAGTCCATTCACATCCAGTCCATTCACACCCAGTACATTCACACCCAGTCCGTTCACACCCAGTCCATTCACACCCAGTCCATTCACTACCGGTCCATTCACTCCCGCTCCATTCCAACTCAGTCCATTCACACCCAGTCCATTCGCATCCAGTCCATTCACTCCCAGTCCATTCACACCCACTCCATTCACACCCAGTCCATTCCACCGAGTCCATTCACTCCCAGTCCACTCACACCCAGTCCATTCACTCCCAGTCCATTCACTCCCGGTCCATTCACTCCCAGTCCACTCACACCCAGTCCATTCACTCCCAGTCCATTCACTCCCGGTCCATTCACTCCCAGTCCATTCACACCCAGTCCATTCACGCCCAGTCCATTTACTCCCAGTCCAGTCACTCTTAGTCCAGTCACTCCCAGTCCATTCACTCCCAGTCCATTCACACCCGCTCCATTCCAACCCAGACCATTCACACCCAATCCATTCACACCCAGTCCATTCACTCCCAGTCTATTCACTCCCAGTCCATTGACACCCGCTCCATTACAAACCAGACCATTCACACCCACTCCATTCCAACCCAGACCCTTCACACCCAGTCCATTCACTCCCAGTCCATTCACACCCAATCCATTCACACCCAGTCCATTCACTCCCAGTCCATTCACACCCAATCCATTCACACCCAGTCCATTCACTCCCAGTCCATTCACACCCAATCCATTCACTCCCAGTGCATTCACACCCAATCCATTCACACACAGTCCATTCACTCCCAGTCCATTCACACCCAATCGATTCACACCCAGTCCAATCACACCCAGTCCATTCACACCCAGTCCATTCACACCCAGTCCATTCACTCCCAGTCACAGGACTTGCAGATAGAGAGGAGCATTGTCAGAGGCTACAGAAGGATATCGATAGGCTGGAAATTTGGGCAAAGAAATGGCAGATGGAGTTCAATCCTTATGAATGGGAAGTGATGCATTTTGGTAGAAATAATGTAGGGAGGAGCTATACGATAAATGGCAGAACCATAAAGGGTGTAGATACGCAGAGGGACCTGGGTGTGCAAGTCCACAGATCCTTGAAGGTGACGGCACAGGTGGAGAAGGTGGTGAAGAAGGCATATGGCATGCTTGCCTTTATAGGGCGGGGCATAGAGTATAAAGGTTGGGGTCTGATGTTGTAGATGTGTAGAACGTTGGTTCGGCTGCATTTGGAATACTGCGTCCAGTTCCGGTCCCCACACTACCAGAAAGACGTGGAGGCTTTGGAGAGAGTACAGTGGAGGTTTACCAGGTTGTTGCCTGGTATGGAGGGGCTTAGTTATGAGGAGAGATTGGGTAAACTGGGGTTGTCCATTCACACCCAGTCCATTCCCACCCAGTCCATTCACTCCCAGTCCATTCACACCCAGTGCATTCACTCCCAGTCCATTCACACCCAGTCCATTCACACACACTCCATTCACACCCAATCCATTCACTCCCAGTCCATGAACACCCAGTCCATTCACACCCAGTCCATGAACACCCAGTCCATTCACACCCAGTCCATTCACACCCAGTCCATTCGCTCCAAGTCCATTTACACCCAGTCCATTCACACCCGCTCCATTCACACCCAAACCATTCACACCCAGTCCATTCACACCCAGTCCATTCACACCCACTCCATTCACACCCAGTCCATTCACTCCCAGTCCATTCACACCTGCTCCATTCACACCCACTCCATTCACATCCAGTCCATTCACTCCCAGTCCATTCACACCCGTTCCGTTCACACCCACTCCATTCACATCCAGTCCATTCACACCCAGTCCATTCAGACCCGCTCCTTTCACACCCACTCCATTCACATCCAGTCCATTCACACCCAGTCCATTCACACCCAGTTCATTCACACCCATTCCATTCTCTCCCAGTCCATTCACCCCTGCTCCATTCACATCCAGTCCATTCACAGCCAGTCCATTCACACCCAGTCCATTCACTCCCAGACCAGTCACTCCCAGTCCATTCACACCCAGTCCATTCACTCCCAGTCCATCACTCCCAGTCCAGTCACTCCCAGTCCATTCACTCTCACTACATTCACACCCAGTCCATTCACACCCAGTCCATTCACACCCAGTCCATTCACACCCAGTCCATTCACACCCAGTTGATTCACTCCCAGTCCATTCACACCCAGTCCATTCACTCCCGCTCCATTCCAACTCAGTCCATTCACACACAGTCCATTCACATCCAGTCCCTTCACTCCCAGTCCATTCACACCCACTCCATTCACACCCCGTCCATTCCACCGAGTCCATTCACTCCCAGTCCACTCACACCCAGTCCATTCACTCCCAGTCCATTCACTCCCGGTCCATTCACTCCCAGTCCATTCACACCCACTCCATTCACACCCACTCCATTCACACCCACTCCATTCACTCCCAGTCCATTCACTCCCAGTCCATTCACACCCAGTCCATTCACTCCCAGTCCACTCACTCCCAGTCCATTCACTCCCAGTCCATTCACTCCCAGTCCAGTCACTCCCAGTCCTTTCACTCCCAGTCCATTCACACCCGAACCATTCCAACCCAGTCCATTCACTCCCAGTCCATTCATTCCCAGTCCATTCACTCCCAGTCCATTCGCCCCCACTCCATTCACACCCACTCCATTCACACCCACTCCATTCACACCCACTCCATTGACACCCAATCCATTCACTCCCACTCCATTCACTCCCAGTCCATTCACACCCAGTCCATTCGCTTAAAGTCCATTTACACCCAGTCCATTCACACCCGCTCCATTCACACCCACCCCATTCAAACCCAGTCCATTCACACCCAGTCCATTCACACCCACTCCATTCACACCCAGTCCATTCACTCCCAGTCCATTCACACCTGCTCCATTCACACGCACTCCATTCACATCCAGTCCATTCACACCCAGTCCATTCACACCCGCTCCTTTCACACCCACTCCATTCACATCCAGTCCATTCACACCCAGTCCATTCACACCCAGTCCATTCACTCCCAGTCCATTCACTCCCGGTCCATTCACAGCTGCTCCATTCACATCCAGTCCATTCACAGCCAGTCCATTCACACCAAGTCCATTCACTCCCAGTCCAGTCACTCCCAGTCACAGGACTTGCAGATAGAGAGGAGCATTGTCAGAGGCTACAGAAGGATATCGATAGGCTGGAAATTTGGGCAAAGAAATGGCAGATGGAGTTCAATCCTTATGAATGGGAAGTGATGCATTTTGGTAGAAATAATGTAGGGAGGAGCTATACGATAAATGGCAGAACCATAAAGGGTGTAGATACGCAGAGGGACCTGGGTGTGCAAGTCCACAGATCCTTGAAGGTGACGGCACAGGTGGAGAAGGTGGTGAAGAAGGCATATGGCATGCTTGCCTTTATAGGGCGGGGCATAGAGTATAAAGGTTGGGGTCTGATGTTGTAGATGTGTAGAACGTTGGTTCGGCTGCATTTGGAATACTGCGTCCAGTTCCGGTCCCCACACTACCAGAAAGACGTGGAGGCTTTGGAGAGAGTACAGTGGAGGTTTACCAGGTTGTTGCCTGGTATGGAGGGGCTTAGTTATGAGGAGAGATTGGGTAAACTGGGGTTGTCCATTCACACCCAGTCCATTCCCACCCAGTCCATTCACTCCCAGTCCATTCACACCCAGTGCATTCACTCCCAGTCCATTCACACCCAGTCCATTCACACACACTCCATTCACACCCAATCCATTCACTCCCAGTCCATGAACACCCAGTCCATTCACACCCAGTCCATGAACACCCAGTCCATTCACACCCAGTCCATTCACACCCAGTCCATTCGCTCCAAGTCCATTTACACCCAGTCCATTCACACCCGCTCCATTCACACCCAAACCATTCACACCCAGTCCATTCACACCCAGTCCATTCACACCCACTCCATTCACACCCAGTCCATTCACTCCCAGTCCATTCACACCTGCTCCATTCACACCCACTCCATTCACATCCAGTCCATTCACTCCCAGTCCATTCACACCCGTTCCGTTCACACCCACTCCATTCACATCCAGTCCATTCACACCCAGTCCATTCAGACCCGCTCCTTTCACACCCACTCCATTCACATCCAGTCCATTCACACCCAGTCCATTCACACCCAGTTCATTCACACCCATTCCATTCTCTCCCAGTCCATTCACCCCTGCTCCATTCACATCCAGTCCATTCACAGCCAGTCCATTCACACCCAGTCCATTCACTCCCAGACCAGTCACTCCCAGTCCATTCACACCCAGTCCATTCACTCCCAGTCCATCACTCCCAGTCCAGTCACTCCCAGTCCATTCACTCTCACTACATTCACACCCAGTCCATTCACACCCAGTCCATTCACACCCAGTCCATTCACACCCAGTCCATTCACACCCAGTTGATTCACTCCCAGTCCATTCACACCCAGTCCATTCACTCCCGCTCCATTCCAACTCAGTCCATTCACACACAGTCCATTCACATCCAGTCCCTTCACTCCCAGTCCATTCACACCCACTCCATTCACACCCCGTCCATTCCACCGAGTCCATTCACTCCCAGTCCACTCACACCCAGTCCATTCACTCCCAGTCCATTCACTCCCGGTCCATTCACTCCCAGTCCATTCACACCCACTCCATTCACACCCACTCCATTCACACCCACTCCATTCACTCCCAGTCCATTCACTCCCAGTCCATTCACACCCAGTCCATTCACTCCCAGTCCACTCACTCCCAGTCCATTCACTCCCAGTCCATTCACTCCCAGTCCAGTCACTCCCAGTCCTTTCACTCCCAGTCCATTCACACCCGAACCATTCCAACCCAGTCCATTCACTCCCAGTCCATTCATTCCCAGTCCATTCACTCCCAGTCCATTCGCCCCCACTCCATTCACACCCACTCCATTCACACCCACTCCATTCACACCCACTCCATTGACACCCAATCCATTCACTCCCACTCCATTCACTCCCAGTCCATTCACACCCAGTCCATTCGCTTAAAGTCCATTTACACCCAGTCCATTCACACCCGCTCCATTCACACCCACCCCATTCAAACCCAGTCCATTCACACCCAGTCCATTCACACCCACTCCATTCACACCCAGTCCATTCACTCCCAGTCCATTCACACCTGCTCCATTCACACGCACTCCATTCACATCCAGTCCATTCACACCCAGTCCATTCACACCCGCTCCTTTCACACCCACTCCATTCACATCCAGTCCATTCACACCCAGTCCATTCACACCCAGTCCATTCACTCCCAGTCCATTCACTCCCGGTCCATTCACAGCTGCTCCATTCACATCCAGTCCATTC
Source organism: Mustelus asterias (assembly GCF_964213995.1). Classification (NCBI taxonomy): domain Eukaryota; kingdom Metazoa; phylum Chordata; class Chondrichthyes; order Carcharhiniformes; family Triakidae; genus Mustelus; species Mustelus asterias. The sequence continues at coordinate 13,411,473 of NC_135823.1, forward strand.
ACAGCCAGTCCATTCACACCAAGTCCATTCACTCCCAGTCCAGTCACTCCCAGTCCATTCACACCCAGTCCATTCACTCCCAGTCCATCACTCCCAGTCCAGTCACTCCCAGTCCATTCACTCTCAGTACATTCACACCCAGTCCATTCACACCCAGTCCATTCACACCCAGTCCATTCACACCCAGTCCATTTACACCCAGTCCATTCACACCCAGTCGATTCACTCCCAGTCCATTAACATCCAGTCCATTCACACCCAGTACATTCACACGCAGTCCTTTCACACCCAGTCCATTCACACCCAGTCCATTCACAACCAGTCCATTCACTCCCGCTCCATTCCAACTCAGTCCATTCACACCCAGTCCATTCGCATCCAGTCCATTCACTCCCAGTCCATTCACACCCACTCCATTCACACCCAGTCCATTCCACCGAGTCCATTCACTCCCAGTCCACTCACACCCAGTCCATTCACTCCCAGTCCATTCACTCCCGGTCCATTCACTCCCAGTCCATTCATTCCCAGTCCATTCACTCCCAGTCCATTCGCCCCCACTCCATTCACACCCACTCCATTCACACCCACTCCATTCACACCCACTCCATTCACACCCAATCCATTCACTCCCACTCCATTCACTCCCAGTCCATTCACACCCAGTCCATTCGCTTAAAGTCCATTTACACCCAGTCCATTCACACCCGCTCCATTCACACACACCCCATTCAAACCCAGTCCATTCACACCCAGTCCATTCACACCCACTCCATTCACACCCAGTCCATTCACTCCCAGTCCATTCACACCTGCTCCATTCACACGCACTCCATTCACATCCAGTCCATTCACTCCCAGTCCATTCACACCCGCTCCTTTCACACCCACTCCATTCACATCCAGTCCATTCACACCCAGTCCATTCACACCCGCTCCTTTCACACCCACTCCATTCACATCCAGTCCATTCACACCCAGTCCATTCACACCCAGTCCATTCACACCCATTCCATTCACTCCCAGTCCATTCACACCTGCTCCATTCACATCCAGTCCATTCACAGCCAGTCCATTCACACCAAGTCCATTCACTCCCAGTCCAGTCACTCCCAGTCCATTCCCACCCAGTCCATTCACTCCCAGTTCTTCACTCCCAGTCCAGTCACTCCCAGTCCATTCACTCTCAGTACAATCACACCCAGTCCATTCACACCCAGTCCATTCACACCCAGTCCATTCACACCCGCTCCTTTCACACCCACTCCATTCACATCCAGTCCATTCACACCCAGTCCATTCACACCCGCTCCTTTCACACCCACTCCATTCACTCCCAGTCCATTCACAGCTGCTCCATTCACATCCAGTCCATTCACACCAAGTCCATTCACTCCCAGTCCAGTCACTCCCAGTCCATTCACACCCAGTCCATTCACTCCCAGTCCATCACTCCCAGTCCAGTCACTCCCAGTCCATTCACTCTCAGTACATTCACACCCAGTCCATTCACACCCAGTCCATTCACACCCAGTCCATTCACACCCAGTCCATTTACACCCATTCCATTCACACCCAGTCGATTCACTCCCAGTCCATTAACATCCAGTCCATTCACACCCAGTAGATTCACACGCAGTCCTTTCACACCCAGTCCATTCACACCCAGTCCATTCACAACCAGTCCATTCACTCCCGCTCCATTCCAACTCAGTCCATTCACACCCAGTCCATTCGCATCCAGTCCATTCACTCCCAGTCCATTCACACCCACTCCATTCACACCCAGTCCATTCCACCGAGTCCATTCACTCCCAGTCCACTCACACCCAGTCCATTCACTCCCAGTCCATTCACTCCCGGTCCATTCAAAGCTGCTCCATTCACATCCAGTCCATTCAGAGCCAGTCCATTCACACCAAGTCCATTCACTCCCAGTCCAGTCACTCCCAGTCCATTCACACCCAGTCCATTCACTCCCAGTCCATCACTCCCAGTCCAGTCACTCCCAGTCCATTCACTCTCAGTACATTCACACCCAGTCCATTCACACCCAGTACATTCACACCCAGTCCATTCGCTCCAAGTCCATTTACACCCAGTCCATTCACACCCGCTCCATTCACACCCAAACCATTCACACCCAGTCCATTCACACCCAGTCCATTCACACCCACTCCATTCACACCCAGTCCATTCACTCCCAGTCCATTCACACCTGCTCCATTCACACCCACTCCATTCACATCCAGTCCATTCACTCCCAGTCCATTCACACCCGTTCCGTTCACACCCACTCCATTCACATCCAGTCCATTCACACCCAGTCCATTCAGACCCGCTCCTTTCACACCCACTCCATTCACATCCAGTCCATTCACACCCAGTCCATTCACACCCAGTTCATTCACACCCATTCCATTCTCTCCCAGTCCATTCACCCCTGCTCCATTCACATCCAGTCCATTCACAGCCAGTCCATTCACACCCAGTCCATTCACTCCCAGACCAGTCACTCCCAGTCCATTCACACCCAGTCCATTCACTCCCAGTCCATCACTCCCAGTCCAGTCACTCCCAGTCCATTCACTCTCACTACATTCACACCCAGTCCATTCACACCCAGTCCATTCACACCCAGTCCATTCACACCCAGTCCATTCACACCCAGTTGATTCACTCCCAGTCCATTCACACCCAGTCCATTCACTCCCGCTCCATTCCAACTCAGTCCATTCACACACAGTCCATTCACATCCAGTCCCTTCACTCCCAGTCCATTCACACCCACTCCATTCACACCCCGTCCATTCCACCGAGTCCATTCACTCCCAGTCCACTCACACCCAGTCCATTCACTCCCAGTCCATTCACTCCCGGTCCATTCACTCCCAGTCCATTCACACCCACTCCATTCACACCCACTCCATTCACACCCACTCCATTCACTCCCAGTCCATTCACTCCCAGTCCATTCACACCCAGTCCATTCACTCCCAGTCCACTCACTCCCAGTCCATTCACTCCCAGTCCATTCACTCCCAGTCCAGTCACTCCCAGTCCTTTCACTCCCAGTCCATTCACACCCGAACCATTCCAACCCAGTCCATTCACTCCCAGTCCATTCATTCCCAGTCCATTCACTCCCAGTCCATTCGCCCCCACTCCATTCACACCCACTCCATTCACACCCACTCCATTCACACCCACTCCATTGACACCCAATCCATTCACTCCCACTCCATTCACTCCCAGTCCATTCACACCCAGTCCATTCGCTTAAAGTCCATTTACACCCAGTCCATTCACACCCGCTCCATTCACACCCACCCCATTCAAACCCAGTCCATTCACACCCAGTCCATTCACACCCACTCCATTCACACCCAGTCCATTCACTCCCAGTCCATTCACACCTGCTCCATTCACACGCACTCCATTCACATCCAGTCCATTCACACCCAGTCCATTCACACCCGCTCCTTTCACACCCACTCCATTCACATCCAGTCCATTCACACCCAGTCCATTCACACCCAGTCCATTCACTCCCAGTCCATTCACTCCCGGTCCATTCACAGCTGCTCCATTCACATCCAGTCCATTCACAGCCAGTCCATTCACACCAAGTCCATTCACTCCCAGTCCAGTCACTCCCAGTCCATTCACACCCAGTCCATTCACTCCCAGTCCATCACTCCCAGTCCAGTCACTCCCAGTCCATTCACTCTCAGTACATTCACACCCAGTCCATTCACACCCAGTCCATTCACACCCAGTCCATTCACACCCAGTCCATTTACACCCAGTCCATTCACACCCAGTCGATTCACTCCCAGTCCATTAACATCCAGTCCATTCACACCCAGTACATTCACACGCAGTCCTTTCACACCCAGTCCATTCACACCCAGTCCATTCACAACCAGTCCATTCACTCCCGCTCCATTCCAACTCAGTCCATTCACACCCAGTCCATTCGCATCCAGTCCATTCACTCCCAGTCCATTCACACCCACTCCATTCACACCCAGTCCATTCCACCGAGTCCATTCACTCCCAGTCCACTCACACCCAGTCCATTCACTCCCAGTCCATTCACTCCCGGTCCATTCACTCCCAGTCCATTCATTCCCAGTCCATTCACTCCCAGTCCATTCGCCCCCACTCCATTCACACCCACTCCATTCACACCCACTCCATTCACACCCACTCCATTCACACCCAATCCATTCACTCCCACTCCATTCACTCCCAGTCCATTCACACCCAGTCCATTCGCTTAAAGTCCATTTACACCCAGTCCATTCACACCCGCTCCATTCACACACACCCCATTCAAACCCAGTCCATTCACACCCAGTCCATTCACACCCACTCCATTCACACCCAGTCCATTCACTCCCAGTCCATTCACACCTGCTCCATTCACACGCACTCCATTCACATCCAGTCCATTCACTCCCAGTCCATTCACACCCGCTCCTTTCACACCCACTCCATTCACATCCAGTCCATTCACACCCAGTCCATTCACACCCGCTCCTTTCACACCCACTCCATTCACATCCAGTCCATTCACACCCAGTCCATTCACACCCAGTCCATTCACACCCATTCCATTCACTCCCAGTCCATTCACACCTGCTCCATTCACATCCAGTCCATTCACAGCCAGTCCATTCACACCAAGTCCATTCACTCCCAGTCCAGTCACTCCCAGTCCATTCCCACCCAGTCCATTCACTCCCAGTTCTTCACTCCCAGTCCAGTCACTCCCAGTCCATTCACTCTCAGTACAATCACACCCAGTCCATTCACACCCAGTCCATTCACACCCAGTCCATTCACACCCGCTCCTTTCACACCCACTCCATTCACATCCAGTCCATTCACACCCAGTCCATTCACACCCGCTCCTTTCACACCCACTCCATTCACTCCCAGTCCATTCACAGCTGCTCCATTCACATCCAGTCCATTCACACCAAGTCCATTCACTCCCAGTCCAGTCACTCCCAGTCCATTCACACCCAGTCCATTCACTCCCAGTCCATCACTCCCAGTCCAGTCACTCCCAGTCCATTCACTCTCAGTACATTCACACCCAGTCCATTCACACCCAGTCCATTCACACCCAGTCCATTCACACCCAGTCCATTTACACCCATTCCATTCACACCCAGTCGATTCACTCCCAGTCCATTAACATCCAGTCCATTCACACCCAGTAGATTCACACGCAGTCCTTTCACACCCAGTCCATTCACACCCAGTCCATTCACAACCAGTCCATTCACTCCCGCTCCATTCCAACTCAGTCCATTCACACCCAGTCCATTCGCATCCAGTCCATTCACTCCCAGTCCATTCACACCCACTCCATTCACACCCAGTCCATTCCACCGAGTCCATTCACTCCCAGTCCACTCACACCCAGTCCATTCACTCCCAGTCCATTCACTCCCGGTCCATTCAAAGCTGCTCCATTCACATCCAGTCCATTCACAGCCAGTCCATTCACACCAAGTCCATTCACTCCCAGTCCAGTCACTCCCAGTCCATTCACACCCAGTCCATTCACTCCCAGTCCATCACTCCCAGTCCAGTCACTCCCAGTCCATTCACTCTCAGTACATTCACACCCAGTCCATTCACACCCAGTACATTCACACCCAGTCCATTCACACCCAATCCATTTACACCCAGTCCATTCACAACCAGTCGATTCACTCCCAGTCCATTAACATCCAGTCCATTCACACCCAGTACATTCACACGCAGTCCTTTCACACCCAGTCCATTCACATCCAGTCCATTCACAACCAGTCCATTCACTCCCGCTCCATTCCAACTCAGTCCATTCACACCCAGTCCATTCGCATCCAGTCCATTCACTCCCAGTCCATTCACACCCACTCCATTCACACCCAGTCCATTCCACCGAGTCCTTTCACTCCCAGTCCACTCACACCCAGTCCATTCACTCCCAGTCCATTCACTCCCGTTCCATTCACTCCCAGTCCATTCATTCCCAGTCCATTCACTCCCAGTCCATTCGCCCCCACTCCATTCACACCCACTCCATTCACACCCACTCCATTCACACCCACTCCATTCACACCCAATCCATTCACTCCCACTCCATTCACTCCCAGTCCATTCACACCCAGTCCATTCGCTTAAAGTCCATTTACACACAGTCCATTCACACCCGCTCCATTCACACACACCCCATTCACACCCAGTCCATTCACACCCAGTCCATTCACACCCACTCCATTCACACCCAGTCCATTCACTCCCAGTCCATTCACACCTGCTCCATTCACACGCACTCCATTCACATCCAGTCCATTCACTCCCAGTCCATTCACACCCGCTCCTTTCACACCCACTCCATTCACATCCAGTCCATTCACACCCAGTCCATTCACACCCGCTCCTTTCACACCCACTCCATTCACATCCAGTCCATTCACACCCAGTCCATTCACACCCAGTCCATTCACACCCATTCCATTCACTCCCAGTCCATTCACACCTGCTCCATTCACATCCAGTCCATTCACAGCCAGTCCATTCACACCAAGTCCATTCACTCCCAGTCCAGTCACTCCCAGTCCATTCCCACCCAGTCCATTCACTCCCAGTTCTTCACTCCCAGTCCAGTCACTCCCAGTCCATTCACTCTCAGTACAATCACACCCAGTCCATTCACAACCAGTCCATTCACACCCAGTCCATTCACACCCGCTCCATTCACACCCACTCCATTCACATCCAGTCCATTCACACCCAGTCCATTCACACCCGCTCCTTCCACACCCACTCCATTCACATCCAGTCCATTCACACCCAGTCCATTCACACCCAGTCCATTCACACCCATTCCATTCACTCCCAGTCCATTCACAGCTGCTCCATTCACATCCAGTCCATTCACAGCCAGTCCATTCACACCAAGTCCATTCACTCCCAGTCCAGTCACTCCCAGTCCATTCACACCCAGTCCATTCACTCCCAGTCCATCACTCCCAGTCCAGTCACTCCCAGTCCATTCACTCTCAGTACATTCACACCCAGTCCATTCACACCCAGTCCATTCACACCCAGTCCATTCACACCCAGTCCATTTACACCCAGTCCATTCACACCCAGTCGATTCACTCCCAGTCCATTAACATCCAGTCCATTCACACCCAGTACATTCACACGCAGTCCTTTCACACCCAGTCCATTCACACCCAGTCCATTCACAACCAGTCCATTCACTCCCGCTCCATTCCAACTCAGTCCATTCACACCCAGTCCATTCGCATCCAGTCCATTCACTCCCAGTCCATTCACACCCACTCCATTCACACCCAGTCCATTCCACCGAGTCCATTCACTCCCAGTCCACTCACACCCAGTCCATTCACTCTCAGTCCATTCACTCCCGGTCCATTCACTCCCAGTCCATTCATTCCCAGTCCATTCACTCCCAGTCCATTCGCCCCCACTCCATTCACACCCACTCCATTCACACCCACTCCATTCACACCCACTCCATTCACACCCAATCCATTCACTCCCACTCCATTCACTCCCAGTCCATTCACACCCAGTCCATTCGCTTAAAGTCCATTTACACCCAGTCCATTCACACCCGCTCCATTCACACCCACCCCATTCAAACCCAGTCCATTCACACCCAGTCCATTCACACCCACTCCATTCACACCCAGTCCATTCACTCCCAGTCCATTCACACCTGCTCCATTCACACGCACTCCATTCACATCCAGTCCATTCACTCCCAGTCCATTCACACCCGCTCCTTTCACACCCAGTCCATTCACATCCAGTCCATTCACAGCCAGTCCATTCACACCCGCTCCTTTCACACCCAGTCCATTCACACCCAGTCCATTCACACCCATTCCATTCACTCCCAGTCCATTCACACCTGCTCCATTCACATCCAGTCCATTCACAGCCAGTCCATTCACACCAAGTCCATTCACTCCCAGTCCAGTCACTCCCAGTCCATTCACACCCAGTCCATTCACTCCCAGTTCTTCACTCCCAGTCCAGTCACTCCCAGTCCATTCACTCTCAGTACATTCACACCCAGTCCATTCACACCCAGTCCATTCACACCCAGTCCATTCACACCCAGTCCATTCACACCCAGTCCATTCAGACCCAGTCGATTCACTCCCAGTCCATTCACATCCAGTCCATTCACACCCAGTACATTCACACGCAGTCCGTTCACACCCAGTCCATTCACACCCAGTCCATTCACTACCAGTCCATTCACTCCCGCTCCATTCCAACTCAGTCCATTCACACCCAGTCCATTCGCATCCAGTCCATTCACTCCCAGTCCATTCACACCCACTCCATTCACACCCAGTCCATTCCACCGAGTCCATTCACTCCCAGTCCACTCACACCCAGTCCATTCACTCCCAGTCCATTCACTCCCGGTCCATTCACTCCCAGTCCATTCACACCCAGTCCATTCACACCCACTCCATTCACCCCCGCTCCATTCCAAACCAGTCCATTCATTCCCAATCCATTCACACCCACTCCATTCACACCCACTCCATTCACACCCACTCCATTCACTCCCAGTCCATTCACTCCCAGTCGATTCACTCCCAGTCCAGTCACACCCAGTCCATTCACTCCCAGTCCATTCACTCCCAGTCCATTCACACCCACTCCATTCACTCCCAGTCCATTCACTCCCAGTCCATTCACTCCCAGTCCAGTCACACCCAGTCCATTCACTCCCAGTCCATTCACACCCAGTCCATTCACTCCCAGTCCATTCACACCCAGTCCATTCACTCCCAGTCCATTCACTCCCAGTCCATTCACTCCCAGTCCAGTCACTCCCAGTCCTTTCACTCCCAGTCCATTCACACCCACTCCATTCACTCCCAGTCCATTCAAACCCAATCCATTCACTCCCAGTCCAGTCACTCCCAGTCCATTCACACCCGCTCCATTCCAACCCAGTCCATTCACTCCCAGTCCATTCATTCCCAGTCTATTCACTCCCAGTCCATTCGCCCCCACTCCATTCACACCCACTCCATTCACACCCACTCCATTCACACCCACTCCATTCACACCCAATCCATTCACTCCCACTCCATTCACTCCCAGTCCATTCACACCCAGTCCATTCACTCCCAGTCCATTCGCCCCCACTCCATTCACACCCACTCCATTCACACCCACTCCATTCACACCCACTCCATTCACTCCCACTCCATTCACTCCCAGTCCATTCACTCCCAGTCCTTTCACTCCCACTCCATTCACACCCAGTCCATTCACTCCCAGTCCAGTCACTCCCAGTCCATTCACTCCCAGTCCATTCACACCCGCTCCATTCACTACCAGTCCATTCACACCCACTCCATTCACTCCCAATCCATTCACTCCCAGTCCATTCACTCCCAGTCCAGTCACGCCCAGTCCATTCACTCCCAGTCCATTCACTCCCAGTCCAGTCACTCCCAGTCCAGTCACTCCCAGTCCATTCACTCCCAGTCCATTCACACCCGCTCCATTCCAACCCAGTCCATTCACACCCGCTCCATTCCAACCCAGTCCATTCACACCCAGTCCAGTCACTCCCAGTCCATTCACACCCACTCCATTCACTCCCAGTCCATTCACTCCCAGTCCAGTCACGCCCAGTCCATTCACTCCCAGTCCATTCACTCCCAGTCCAGTCACTCCCAGTCCATTCACTCCCAGTCCATTCACTCCCAGTCCATTCACACCCGCTCCATTCCAACCCAGTCCATTCACACCCGCTCCATTCCAACCCAGTCCATTCACACCCAGTCCAGTCACTCCCAGTCCATTCACACCCTTTCCATTCACTCCCAGTCCAGTCACTCCCAGTCCAGTCACTCCCAGTCCAGTCACTCCTAGTCCTGTCACTCCCAGTCCATTCACACCCGCTCCATTCCAACCCAGTCCATTCACACCCGCTCCATTCCAACCCAGTCCATTCACACCCAGTCCAGTCACTCCCAGTCCATTCACACCCTCTCCATTCACACCCAGTCCAATCACACCCAGTCCATTCACACCCAGTCCATTCACACCCAGTCAAATAACGCCTATTCCATTCACGCGCAGTCCATTCACACGCTGTCCATTCACACCCAGTCCATTCACTCCCAGTCACAGGACTTGCAGATAGAGAGGAGCATTGTCAGAGGCTACAGAAGGATATCGATAGGCTGGAAATTTGGGCAAAGAAATGGCAGATGGAGTTCAATCCTGATGAATGGGAAGTGATGCATTTTGGTAGAAATAATGTAGGGAGGAGCTATACGATAAATGGCAGAACCATAAAGGGTGTAGATACGCAGAGGGACCTGAGTGTGCAAGTCCACAGATCCTTGAAGGTGACGTCACAGGTGGAGAAGGGAGTGAAGAAGGCATATGGCATGCTTGCCTTTATAGGACGGGGCATAGAGTATAAAGGTTGGGGTCTGATGTTGTAGATGTGTGGAACGTTGGTTCAGTCGCATTTGGAATACTGCGTCCAGTTCCGGTCCCCACACTACCAGAAAGACGTGGAGGCTTTGGAGAGAGTACAGAGGAGGTTTACCAGGATGTTGCCTGGTATGGAGGGGCTTAGTTATGAGGAGAGATTGGGTAAACTGGGGTTGTCCATTCACACCCAGTCCATTCACTCCCAGTCCATTCACTCCCAGTCCATTCACACCCAATCCATTCACACCCAGTTCATTTACACCCAGTCCATTCGCTCCAAGTCCATTTACACCCAGTCCATTCACACCCGCTCCATTCTCACCCACCCCTTTCAAACCGAGTCCATTCACACCCAGTCCATTCACACCCACTCCACTCACACCCAGTCCATTCACTCCCAGTCGATTGACACCCACTCCATTACAACCCAGACCATTCACACCCGCTCTATTCCAACCCAGACCATTCACACACAGCCCATTCACTCCCAGTCCATTCACACCCAATCCATTCACACCCAGTCCATTCACTCCCAGTCCATTCACACCCAATCCATTCACACCCAGTCCATTCACTCCCAGTCCATTCACACCCAATCCATTCACTCCCAGTCCATTCACACCCAATCCATTCACACCCAGTCCATTCACTCCCAGTCCATTCACACCCAATCGATTCACACCCAGTCCAATCACACCCAGTCCATTCACACCCAGTCCATTCACACCCAGTCCAATAACTCCCATTCCATTCACACGCAGTCCATTCACACGCAGTCCATTCACACCCAGTCCATTCACTCCCAGTCACAGGACTTGCAGATAGAGAGGAGCAATGTCAGAGGCTACAGAAGTATATCGATAGGCTGGAAATTTGGGCAAAGAAATGGCAGATGGAGTTCAATCCTTATGAATGGGAAGTGATGCATTTTGGTAGAAATAATGTAGGGAGGAGCTATACGATAAATGGCAGAACCATAAAGGGTGTAGATACGCAGAGGGACCTGGGTGTGCAAGTCCACAGATCCTTGAAGGTGACGTCACAGGTGGAGAAGGGAGTGAAGAAGGCATATGGCATGCTTGCCTTTATAGGGCGGGGCATAGAGTATAAAGGTTGGGGTCTGATGTTGTAAATGTGTAGAACATTGGTTCGGCCGCATTTGGAATACTGCGTCCAGTTCCGGTCCCCACACTACCAGAAAGACGTGGAGGCTTTGGAGAGAGTACAGTGGAGGTTTACCAGGATGTTGCCTGGTATGGAGGGGCTTAGTTATGAGGAGAGATTGGGTAAACTGGGGTTGTCCATTCACACCCAGTCCATTCCCACCCAGTCCATTCACTCCCAGTCCATTCACACCCAGTCCATTCACACACACTCCATTCACACCCAATCCATTCACTCCCAGTCCATGAACACCCAGTCCATTCACACCCAGTCCATGAACACCCAGTCCATTTACACCAAGTCCATTCACACCCGCTCCATTCACACCCACCCCATTCAAACCCAGTCCATTCACACCCAGTCCATTCACACCCACTCCATTCACACCCAGTCCATTCACTCCCAGTCCATTCACAACTGCTCCATTCACACCCACTCCATTCACATCCAGTCCATTCACTCCCAGTCCATTCACACCCGTTCCATTCACACCCACTCCATTCACATCCAGCCCATTCACACCCAGTCCATTCACACCCAGTTCATTCACACCCATTCCATTCTCTCCCAGTCCCTTCACACCTGCTCCATTCACATCCAGTCCAATCACAGCCAGTCCATTCACACCCAGTCCATTCACATCCAGTCCATTCACAGCCAGTCCATTCACTACCAGTCCATTCACGCCCGCTCCATTCCAACTCAGTCCATTCACACACAGTCCATTCACATCAAGTCCATTCACTCCCAGTCCATTCACACCCACTCCATTCACACCCAGTCCATTCCACCGAGTCCATTCACTCCCAGTCCACTCACACCCGGTCCATTCACTCCCAGTCCATTCACACCCACTCCATTTACACCCACTCCATTCACACCCACTCCTTTCACTCCCAGTCCATTCACTCCCAGTCCATTCACTCCCAGTCCAGTCACACCCAGTCCATTCACTCCCAGTCCATTCACACCCAGTCCATTCACTCCCAGTCCAGTCACTCCCAGTCCATTCACTCCCAGTCCATTCACTCCCAGTCCAGTCACTCCCAGTCCTTTCACTCCCAGATCATTCACACCCGCTCCATTCACTCCCAGTCCATTCAAACTCAGTCCATTCACTCCGAGTCCAGTAACTCCCAGTCCATTCACACTCGCTCCATTCCAACCCAGTCCACTCACTCCCAGTCCATTCATTCCCAGTCCATTCACTCCCAGTCCATTCGCCCCCACTCCATTCACACCCACTCCATTCACACCCTCTCCATTCACACCCACTCCATTCACACCCAATCCATTCACTCCCACTCCATTCACTCCCAGTCCATTCACACCCAGTCCATTCGCTTAAAGTCCATTTACACCCAGTCCATTCACACCCGCTCCATTCACACCCACCCCATTCAAACCCAGTCCATTCACACCCAGTCCATTCACACCACTCCATTCACACCCAGTCCATTCACTCCCAGTCCATTCACACCTGCTCCATTCACACGCACTCCATTCACATCCAGTCCATTCACTCCCAGTCCATTCACACCCGCTCCTTTCACACCCACTCCATTCACATCCAGTCCATTCACACCCAGTCCATTCACACCCGCTCCTTTCACACCCACTCCATTCACATCCAGTCCATTCACACCTAGTCCATTCACACCCAGTCCATTCACACCCATTCCATTCACTCCCAGTCCATTCACACCTGCTCCATTCACATCCAGTCCATTCACAGCCAGTCCATTCACACCCAGTCCATTCACTCCCAGTCCAGTCACTCCCAGTCCATTCACACCCAGTCCATTCACTCCCAGTCCATCACTCCCAGTCCAGTCACTCCCAGTCCATTCACTCTCAGTCCATTCACACCCAGTCCATTCACACCCAGTCCATTCACACCCAGTCCATTCACACCCAGTCGATTCACTCCCAGTCCATTCACATCCAGTCCATTCACACCCAGTACATTCACACCCAATCCGTTCACACCCAGTCCATTCACACCCAGTCCATTCACTACCAGTCCATTCACTCCCGCTCCATTCCAACTCAGTCCATTCACACCCAGTCCATTCGCATCCAGTCCATTCACTCCCAGTCCATTCACACCCACTCCATTCACACCCAGTCCATTCCACCGAGCCCATTCACTCCCAGTCCACTCACACCCAGTCCATTCACTCCCAGTCCATTCACTCCCGGTCCATTCACTCCCAGTCCATTCACACCCAGTCCATTCACACCCACTCCATTCACACCCACTCCATTCACACCCGCTCCATTCCAACCCAGTCCATTCATTCCCAGTCCATTCACACCCACTCCATTCACACCCACTCCATTCACACCCACTCCTTTCACTCCCAGTCCATTCACTCCCAGTCCATTCACTCCCAGTCCAGTCACTCCCAGTCCATTCACTCCCAGTCCATTCACTCCCAGTCCATTCACACCCACTCCATTCACTCCCAGTCCATTCACTCCCAGTCCATTCACTCCCAGTCCAGTCACACCCAGTCCATTCACTCCCAGTCCATTCACACCCAGTGCATTCACTCCCAGTCCATTCACACCAAGTCCATTCACTCCCAGTCCAGTCACTCCCAGTCCATTCACTCCCAGTACATTCACTCCCAGTCCAGTCACTCCCAATCCTTTCACTCCCAGTCCATTCAAACCCGCTCCATTCACTCCCAGTCCATTCAAACCCAGTCCATTCACTCCCAATCCAGTCATTCCCAGTCCAATCACACCCGCTCCATTCCAACCCAGTCCATTCACTCCCACTCCATTCATTCCCAGTCCATTCACTCCCAGTCCATTCGCCCCCACTCCATTCACTCCCACTCCATTCACACCCACTCCATTCACACCCACTCCATTCACACCCAATCCATTCACTCCCACTCCATTCACTCCCAGTCCATTCACACCCAGTCCATTCACTCCCAGTCCATTCGCCCCCACTCCATTCCCACCCACTCCATTCACACCCACTCCATTCACACCCACTCCATTCACTCCCACTCCATTCACTCCCAGTCCATTCACTCCCAGTCCATTCACTCCCACTCCATTCACACCCAGTCCATTCACTCCCAGTCCAGTCACTCCCAGTCCATTCACTCCCAGTCCATTCACACCCGCTCCATTAACTCCCAGTCCATTCACACCCACTCCATTCACTCCCAGTCCATTCACTCCCAGTCCATTCACTCCCAGTCCATTCACTCCCAGTCCATTCACACCCAATCCATTCACACCCAGTTCATTTACACCCAGTCCATTCGCTCCAAGTCCATTTACACCCAGTCCATTCACACCCGCTCCATTCTCACCCACCCCTTTCAAACCGAGTCCATTCACACCCAGTCCATTCACACCCACTCCACTCACACCCAGTCCATTCACTCCCAGTCGATTGACACCCACTCCATTACAACCCAGACCATTCACACCCGCTCTATTCCAACCCAGACCATTCACACACAGCCCATTCACTCCCAGTCCATTCACACCCAATCCATTCACACCCAGTCCATTCACTCCCAGTCCATTCACACCCAATCCATTCACACCCAGTCCATTCACTCCCAGTCCATTCACACCCAATCCATTCACTCCCAGTCCATTCACACCCAATCCATTCACACCCAGTCCATTCACTCCCAGTCCATTCACACCCAATCGATTCACACCCAGTCCAATCACACCCAGTCCATTCACACCCAGTCCATTCACACCCAGTCCAATAACTCCCATTCCATTCACACGCAGTCCATTCACACGCAGTCCATTCACACCCAGTCCATTCACTCCCAGTCACAGGACTTGCAGATAGAGAGGAGCAATGTCAGAGGCTACAGAAGTATATCGATAGCATGGAAATTTGGGCAAAGAAATGGCAGATGGAGTTCAATCCTTATGAATGGGAAGTGATGCATTTTGGTAGAAATAATGTAGGGAGGAGCTATACGATAAATGGCAGAACCATAAAGGGTGTAGATACGCAGAGGGACCTGGGTGTGCAAGTCCACAGATCCTTGAAGGTGACGTCACAGGTGGAGAAGGGAGTGAAGAAGGCATATGGCATGCTTGCCTTTATAGGGCGGGGCATAGAGTATAAAGGTTGGGGTCTGATGTTGTAAATGTGTAGAACATTGGTTCGGCCGCATTTGGAATACTGCGTCCAGTTCCGGTCCCCACACTACCAGAAAGACGTGGAGGCTTTGGAGAGAGTACAGTGGAGGTTTACCAGGATGTTGCCTGGTATGGAGGGGCTTAGTTATGAGGAGAGATTGGGTAAACTGGGGTTGTCCATTCACACCCAGTCCATTCCCACCCAGTCCATTCACTCCCAGTCCATTCACACCCAGTCCATTCACACACACTCCATTCACACCCAATCCATTCACTCCCAGTCCATGAACACCCAATCCATTCACACCCAGTCCATGAACACCCAGTCCATTTACACCAAGTCCATTCACACCCGCTCCATTCACACCCACCCCATTCAAACCCAGTCCATTCACACCCAGTCCATTCACACCCACTCCATTCACACCCAGTCCATTCACTCCCAGTTCATTAACACCTGCTCCATTCACACCCACTCCATTCACATCCAGTCCATTCACTCCCAGTCCATTCACACCCGTTCCATTCACACCCACTCCATTCACATCCAGCCCATTCACACCCAGTCCATTCACACCCAGTTCATTCACACCCATTCCATTCTCTCCCAGTCCCTTCACACCTGCTCCATTCACATCCAGTCCAATCACAGCCAGTCCATTCACACCCAGTCCATTCACATCCAGTCCATTCACAGCCAGTCCATTCACTACCAGTCCATTCACGCCCGCTCCATTCCAACTCAGTCCATTCACACACAGTCCATTCACATCAAGTCCATTCACTCCCAGTCCATTCACACCCACTCCATTCACACCCAGTCCATTCCACCGAGTCCATTCACTCCCAGTCCACTCACACCCGGTCCATTCACTCCCAGTCCATTCACACCCACTCCATTTACACCCACTCCATTCACACCCACTCCTTTCACTCCCAGTCCATTCACTCCCAGTCCATTCACTCCCAGTCCAGTCACACCCAGTCCATTCACTCCCAGTCCATTCACACCCAGTCCATTCACTCCCAGTCCAGTCACTCCCAGTCCATTCACTCCCAGTCCATTCACTCCCAGTCCAGTCACTCCCAGTCCTTTCACTCCCAGATCATTCACACCCGCTCCATTCACTCCCAGTCCATTCAAACTCAGTCCATTCACTCCGAGTCCAGTAACTCCCAGTCCATTCACACTCGCTCCATTCCAACCCAGTCCACTCACTCCCAGTCCATTCATTCCCAGTCCATTCACTGCCAGTCCATTCGCCCCCACTCCATTCACACCCACTCCATTCACACCCTCTCCATTCACACCCACTCCATTCACACCCAATCCATTCACTCCCACTCCATTCACTCCCAGTCCATTCACACCCAGTCCATTCGCTTAAAGTCCATTTACACCCAGTCCATTCACACCCGCTCCATTCACACCCACCCCATTCAAACCCAGTCCATTCACACCCAGTCCATTCACACCACTCCATTCACACCCAGTCCATTCACTCCCAGTCCATTCACACCTGCTCCATTCACACGCACTCCATTCACATCCAGTCCATTCACTCCCAGTCCATTCACACCCGCTCCTTTCACACCCACTCCATTCACATCCAGTCCATTCACACCCAGTCCATTCACACCCGCTCCTTTCACACCCACTCCATTCACATCCAGTCCATTCACACCTAGTCCATTCACACCCAGTCCATTCACACCCATTCCATTCACTCCCAGTCCATTCACACCTGCTCCATTCACATCCAGTCCATTCACAGCCAGTCCATTCACACCCAGTCCATTCACTCCCAGTCCAGTCACTCCCAGTCCATTCACACCCAGTCCATTCACTCCCAGTCCATCAAACCCAGTCCAGTCACTCCCAGTCCATTCCCTCTCAGTACATTCACACCCAGTCCATTCACACCCAGTCCATTCACACCCAGTCCATTCACACCCAGTCCATTCACACCCAGTCGATTCACTCCCAGTCCATTCACATCCAGTCCATTCACACCCAGTACATTCACACCCAATCCGTTCACACCCAGTCCATTCACACCCAGTCCATTCACTACCAGTCCATTCACTCCCGCTCCATTCCAACTCAGTCCATTCACACCCAGTCCATTCGCATCCAGTCCATTCACTCCCAGTCCATTCACACCCACTCCATTCACACCCAGTCCATTCCACCGAGCCCATTCACTCCCAGTCCACTCACACCCAGTCCATTCACTCCCAGTCCATTCACTCCCGGTCCATTCACTCCCAGTCCATTCACACCCAGTCCATTCACACCCATTCCATTCACACCCACTCCATTCACACCCGCTCCATTCCAACCCAGTCCATTCATTCCCAGTCCATTCACACCCACTCCATTCACACCCACTCCATTCACACCCACTCCTTTCACTCCCAGTCCATTCACTCCCAGTCCATTCACTCCCAGTCCAGTCACTCCCAGTCCATTCACTCCCAGTCCATTCACTCCCAGTCCATTCACACCCACTCCATTCACTCCCAGTCCATTCACTCCCAGTCCATTCACTCCCAGTCCAGTCACACCCAGTCCATTCACTCCCAGTCCATTCACACCCAGTGCATTCACTCCCAGTCCATTCACACCAAGTCCATTCACTCCCAGTCCAGTCACTCCCAGTCCATTCACTCCCAGTACATTCACTCCCAGTCCAGTCACTCCCAATCCTTTCACTCCCAGTCCATTCAAACCCGCTCCATTCACTCCCAGTCCATTCAAACCCAGTCCATTCACTCCCAATCCAGTCATTCCCAGTCCAATCACACCCGCTCCATTCCAACCCAGTCCATTCACTCCCAGTCCATTCATTCCCAGTCCATTCACTCCCAGTCCATTCGCCCCCACTCCATTCACACCCACTCCATTCACACCCACTCCATTCACACCCACTCCATTCACACCCAATCCATTCACTCCCACTCCATTCACTCCCAGTCCATTCACACCCAGTCCATTCACTCCCAGTCCATTCGCCCCCACTCCATTCCCACCCACTCCATTCACACCCACTCCATTCACACCCACTCCATTCACTCCCACTCCATTCACTCCCAGTCCATTCACTCCCAGTCCATTCACTCCCACTCCATTCACACCCAGTCCATTCACTCCCAGTCCAGTCACTCCCAGTCCATTCACTCCCAGTCCATTCACACCCGCTCCATTAACTCCCAGTCCATTCACACCCACTCCATTCACTCCCAGTCCATTCACTCCCAGTCCATTCACTCCCAGTCCAGTCACGCCCAGTCCATTCACTCCCAGTCCATTCACTCCCAGTCCAGTCACTCCCAGTCCAGTCACTCCTAGTCCATTCACTCCCAGTCCATTCACACCCGCTCCATTCCAACCCAGTCCATTCACACCCGCTTCATTCCAACCCAGTCCATTCACACCCAGTCCAGTCACTTCCAGTCCATTCACACCCACTCCATTCACTCCCAGTCCATTCACTCCCAGTCCAGTCACGCCCACACAATTCACTCCCAGTCCATTCACTCCCAGTCCAGTCACTCCCAGTCCATTCACTCCCAGTCCATTCACTCCCAGTCCATTCACACCCGCTCCATTCCAACCCAGTCCATTCACACCCGCTCCGTTCCAACCCAGTCCATTCACACCCAGTCCAGTCACTCCCAGTCCATTCACACCCTTTCCATTCACTCCCAGTCCATTCACACCCAGTCCATTCACTCCCAGTCCAGTCACTCCCAGTCCATTCACTCCCAGTCCATTCACTCCCAGTCCAGTCACTCCCAGTCCTTTCACTCCCAGTCCATTCACACCCGCTCCATTCACTCCCAGTCCATTCAAACCCAGTCCATTCACTCCCAGTCCAGTCACTCCCAGTCCATTCACACCCCCTCCATTCCAACCCAGTCCATTCACTCCCAGTCCATTCATTCCCAGTCCATTCACTCCCAGTCCATTCGCCCCCACTCCATTCACACCCACTCCATTCACACCCACTCCATTCACACCGACTCCATTCACACCCAATCCATTCACTCCCACTCCATTCACTCCCAGTCCATTCACACCCAGTCCATTCACTCCCAGTCCATTCGCCCCCACTCCATTCACACCCACTCCATTCACACCCACTCCATTCACACCCACTCCATTCACTCCCACTCCATTCACTCCCAGTCCATTCACTCCCAGTCCATTCACTCCCACTCCATTAACTCCCAGTCCATTCACACCCAGTCCATTCACTCCCAGTCCATTCGCCCCCACTCCATTCACACCCACTCCATTCACACCCACTCCATTCACACCCACTCCATTCACTCCCAGTCCAGTCACTCCCAGTCCATTCACTCCCAGTCCATTCACACCCGCTCCATTAGCTCCCAGTCCATTCACACCCACTCCATTCACTCCCAGTCCATTCACTCCCAGTCCATTCACTCCCAGTCCAGTCACGCCCAGTCCATTCACTCCCAGTCCATTCACTCCCAGTCCAGTCACTCCCAGCCCAGTCACTCCCAGTCCATTCACTCCCAGTCCATTCACACCCTCTCCATTCCAACCCAGTCCATTCACACCCGCTTCATTCCAACCCAGTCCATTCACACCCAGTCCAGTCACTCCCAGTCCATTCACACCCACTCCATTCACTCCCAGTCCATTCACTCCCAGTCCAGTCACGCCCAGTCCATTCACTCCCAGTCCATTCACTCCCAGTCCAGTCACTCCCAGTCCATTCACTCCCAGTCCATTCACTCCCAGTCCATTCACACCCGCTCCATTCCAACCCTGTCCATTCACACCCGCTCCATTCCAACCCAGTCCATTCACACCCAGTCCAGTCACTCCCAGTCCATTCACACCCTTTCCATTCACTCCCAGTCCAGTCACTCCCAGTCCAGTCACTCCCAGTCCAGTCACTCCCAGTCCAGTCACTCCCAGTCCATTCACACCCGCTCCATTCCAACCCAGTCCATTCACACCCGCTCCATTCCAACCCAGTCCATTCACACCCAGTCCAGTCAGTCCCAGTCCATTCACACCCTTTCCATTCACACCCAGTCCAATCACACCCAGTCCATTCACTCCCAGTCCAGTCACTGCCAGTCCATTCACTCCCAGTACATTCACTCCCAGTCCAGT
The DNA here is from genome assembly GCF_964213995.1 of Mustelus asterias. NCBI lineage: Eukaryota > Metazoa > Chordata > Chondrichthyes > Carcharhiniformes > Triakidae > Mustelus > Mustelus asterias. The sequence continues at coordinate 13,432,456 of NC_135823.1, forward strand.
CACTCCCATTCCTTTCACTCCCAGTCCATTCAAACCCAGTCCATTCACTCCCAGTCCAGTCACTCCCAGTCCATTCACACCCGCTCCATTCCAACCCAGTCCATTCACTCCCAGTCCATTCATTCCCAGTCCATTCACTCCCAGTCCATTCGCCCCCACTCCATTCACACCCACTCCATTCACACCCACTCCATTCACACCCACTCCATTCACACCCAATCCATTCACTCCCACTCCATTCACTCCCAGTCCATTCACACCCAGTCCATTCACACCCAGTCCAATAACTCCCATTCCATTCAAACGCAGTTCATTCACACGCAGTCCATTCACACCCAGTCCATTCAGTCCCAGTCACAGGACTTGCAGATAGAGAGGAGCAATGTCAGAGGCTACAGAAGTATATCGATAGGCTGGAAATTTGGGCAAAGAAATGGCAGATGGAGTTCAATCCTTATGAATGGGAAGTGATGCATTTTGGTAGAAATAATGTAGGGAGGAGCTATACGATAAATTGCAGAACCATAAAGGGTGTAGATACGCAGAGGGACCTGGGTGTGCAAGTCCACAGATCCTTGAAGGTGACGTCACAGGTGGAGAAGGGAGTGAAGAAGGCATATGGCATGCTTGCCTTTATAGGGCGGGGCATAGAGTATAAAGGTTGGGGTCTGATGTTGTAAATGTGTAGAACATTGGTTCGGCCGCATTTGGAATACTGCGTCCAGTTCCGGTCCCCACACTACCAGAAAGACGTGGAGGCTTTGGAGAGAGTACAGTGGAGGTTTACCAGGATGTTGCCTGGTATGGAGGGGCTTAGTTATGAGGAGAGATTGGGTAAACTGGGGTTGTCCATTCACACCCAGTCCATTCCCACCCAGTCCATTCACTCCCAGTCCATTCACACCCAGTCCATTCACACACACTCCATTCACACCCAATCCATTCACTCCCAGTCCATGAACACCCAATCCATTCACACCCAGTCCATGAACACCCAGTCCATTTACACCAAGTCCATTCACACCCGCTCCATTCACACCCACCCCATTCAAACCCAGTCCATTCACACCCAGTCCATTCACACCCACTCCATTCACACCCAGTCCATTCACTCCCAGTCCATTCACACCTGCTCCATTCACACCCACTCCATTCACATCCAGTCCATTCACTCCCAGTCCATTCACACCCGTTCCATTCACACCCACTCCATTCACATCCAGCCCATTCACACCCAGTCCATTCACACCCAGTTCATTCACACCCATTCCATTCTCTCCCAGTCCCTTCACACCTGCTCCATTCACATCCAGTCCAATCACAGCCAGTCCATTCACACCCAGTCCATTCACATCCAGTCCATTCACAGCCAGTCCATTCACTACCAGTCCAGTCACGCCCGCTCCATTCCAACTCAGTCCATTCACACACAGTCCATTCACATCAAGTCCATTCACTCCCAGTCCATTCACACCCACTCCATTCACACCCAGTCCATTCCACCGAGTCCATTCGCTCCCAGTCCACTCACACCCGGTCCATTCACTCCCAGTCCATTCACACCCACTCCATTTACACCCACTCCATTCACACCCACTCCTTTCACTCCCAGTCCATTCACTCCCAGTCCATTCACTCCCAGTCCAGTCACACCCAGTCCATTCACTCCCAGTCCATTCACACCCAGTCCATTCACTCCCAGTCCAGTCACTCCCAGTCCATTCACTCCCAGTCCATTCACTCCCAGTCCAGTCACTCCCAGTCCTTTCACTCCCAGATCATTCACACCCGCTCCATTCACTCCCAGTCCATTCAAACTCAGTCCATTCACTCCGAGTCCAGTAACTCCCAGTCCATTCACACTCGCTCCATTCCAACCCAGTCCACTCACTCCCAGTCCATTCATTCCCAGTCCATTCACTCCCAGTCCATTCGCCCCCACTCCATTCGCACCCACTCCATTCACACCCTCTCCATTCACACCCACTCCATTCACACCCAATCCATTCACTCCCACTCCATTCACTCCCAGTCCATTCACACCCAGTCCATTCGCTTAAAGTCCATTTACACCCAGTCCATTCACACCCGCTCCATTCACACCCACCCCATTCAAACCCAGTCCATTCACACCCAGTCCATTCACACCACTCCATTCACACCCAGTTCATTCACTCCCAGTCCATTCACACCTGCTCCATTCACACGCACTCCATTCACATCCAGTCCATTCACTCCCAGTCCATTCACACCCGCTCCTTTCACACCCACTCCATTCACATCCAGTCCATTCACACCCAGTCCATTCACACCCGCTCCTTTCACACCCACTCCATTCACATCCAGTCCATTCACACCTAGTCCATTCACACCCAGTCCATTCACACCCATTCCATTCACTCCCAGTCCATTCACACCTGCTCCATTCACATCCAGTCCATTCACAGCCAGTCCATTCACACCCAGTCCATTCACTCCCAGTCCAGTCACTCCCAGTCCATTCACACCCAGTCCATTCACTCCCAGTCCATCAAACCCAGTCCAGTCACTCCCAGTCCATTCCCTCTCAGTACATTCACACCCAGTCCATTCACACCCAGTCCATTCACACCCAGTCCATTCACACCCAGTCCATTCACACCCAGTCGATTCACTCCCAGTCCATTCACATCCAGTCCATTCACACCCAGTACATTCACACCCAATCCGTTCACACCCAGTCCATTCACACCCAGTCCATTCACTACCAGTCCATTCACTCCCGCTCCATTCCAACTCAGTCCATTCACACCCAGTCCATTCGCATCCAGTCCATTCACTCCCAGTCCATTCACACCCACTCCATTCACACCCAGTCCATTCCACCGAGCCCATTCACTCCCAGTCCACTCACACCCAGTCCATTCACTCCCAGTCCATTCACTCCCGGTCCATTCACTCCCAGTCCATTCACACCCAGTCCATTCACACCCATTCCATTCACACCCACTCCATTCACACCCGCTCCATTCCAACCCAGTCCATTCATTCCCAGTCCATTCACACCCACTCCATTCACACCCACTCCATTCACACCCACTCCTTTCACTCCCAGTCCATTCACTCCCAGTCCATTCACTCCCAGTCCAGTCACTCCCAGTCCATTCACTCCCAGTCCATTCACTCCCAGTCCATTCACACCCACTCCATTCACTCCCAGTCCATTCACTCCCAGTCCATTCACTCCCAGTCCAGTCACACCCAGTCCATTCACTCCCAGTCCATTCACACCCAGTGCATTCACTCCCAGTCCATTCACACCAAGTCCATTCACTCCCAGTCCAGTCACTCCCAGTCCATTCACTCCCAGTACATTCACTCCCAGTCCAGTCACTCCCAATCCTTTCACTCCCAGTCCATTCAAACCCGCTCCATTCACTCCCAGTCCATTCAAACCCAGTCCATTCACTCCCAATCCAGTCATTCCCAGTCCAATCACACCCGCTCCATTCCAACCCAGTCCATTCACTCCCAGTCCATTCATTCCCAGTCCATTCACTCCCAGTCCATTCGCCCCCACTCCATTCACACCCACTCCATTCACACCCACTCCATTCACACCCACTCCATTCACACCCAATCCATTCACTCCCACTCCATTCACTCCCAGTCCATTCACACCCAGTCCATTCACTCCCAGTCCATTCGCCCCCACTCCATTCCCACCCACTCCATTCACACCCACTCCATTCACACCCACTCCATTCACTCCCACTCCATTCACTCCCAGTCCATTCACTCCCAGTCCATTCACTCCCACTCCATTCACACCCAGTCCATTCACTCCCAGTCCAGTCACTCCCAGTCCATTCACTCCCAGTCCATTCACACCCGCTCCATTAACTCCCAGTCCATTCACACCCACTCCATTCACTCCCAGTCCATTCACTCCCAGTCCATTCACTCCCAGTCCAGTCACGCCCAGTCCATTCACTCCCAGTCCATTCACTCCCAGTCCAGTCACTCCCAGTCCAGTCACTCCTAGTCCATTCACTCCCAGTCCATTCACACCCGCTCCATTCCAACCCAGTCCATTCACACCCGCTTCATTCCAACCCAGTCCATTCACACCCAGTCCAGTCACTTCCAGTCCATTCACACCCACTCCATTCACTCCCAGTCCATTCACTCCCAGTCCAGTCACGCCCACACAATTCACTCCCAGTCCATTCACTCCCAGTCCAGTCACTCCCAGTCCATTCACTCCCAGTCCATTCACTCCCAGTCCATTCACACCCGCTCCATTCCAACCCAGTCCATTCACACCCGCTCCGTTCCAACCCAGTCCATTCACACCCAGTCCAGTCACTCCCAGTCCATTCACACCCTTTCCATTCACTCCCAGTCCATTCACACCCAGTCCATTCACTCCCAGTCCAGTCACTCCCAGTCCATTCACTCCCAGTCCATTCACTCCCAGTCCAGTCACTCCCAGTCCTTTCACTCCCAGTCCATTCACACCCGCTCCATTCACTCCCAGTCCATTCAAACCCAGTCCATTCACTCCCAGTCCAGTCACTCCCAGTCCATTCACACCCCCTCCATTCCAACCCAGTCCATTCACTCCCAGTCCATTCATTCCCAGTCCATTCACTCCCAGTCCATTCGCCCCCACTCCATTCACACCCACTCCATTCACACCCACTCCATTCACACCGACTCCATTCACACCCAATCCATTCACTCCCACTCCATTCACTCCCAGTCCATTCACACCCAGTCCATTCACTCCCAGTCCATTCGCCCCCACTCCATTCACACCCACTCCATTCACACCCACTCCATTCACACCCACTCCATTCACTCCCACTCCATTCACTCCCAGTCCATTCACTCCCAGTCCATTCACTCCCACTCCATTAACTCCCAGTCCATTCACACCCAGTCCATTCACTCCCAGTCCATTCGCCCCCACTCCATTCACACCCACTCCATTCACACCCACTCCATTCACACCCACTCCATTCACTCCCAGTCCAGTCACTCCCAGTCCATTCACTCCCAGTCCATTCACACCCGCTCCATTAGCTCCCAGTCCATTCACACCCACTCCATTCACTCCCAGTCCATTCACTCCCAGTCCATTCACTCCCAGTCCAGTCACGCCCAGTCCATTCACTCCCAGTCCATTCACTCCCAGTCCAGTCACTCCCAGCCCAGTCACTCCCAGTCCATTCACTCCCAGTCCATTCACACCCTCTCCATTCCAACCCAGTCCATTCACACCCGCTTCATTCCAACCCAGTCCATTCACACCCAGTCCAGTCACTCCCAGTCCATTCACACCCACTCCATTCACTCCCAGTCCATTCACTCCCAGTCCAGTCACGCCCAGTCCATTCACTCCCAGTCCATTCACTCCCAGTCCAGTCACTCCCAGTCCATTCACTCCCAGTCCATTCACTCCCAGTCCATTCACACCCGCTCCATTCCAACCCTGTCCATTCACACCCGCTCCATTCCAACCCAGTCCATTCACACCCAGTCCAGTCACTCCCAGTCCATTCACACCCTTTCCATTCACTCCCAGTCCAGTCACTCCCAGTCCAGTCACTCCCAGTCCAGTCACTCCCAGTCCAGTCACTCCCAGTCCATTCACACCCGCTCCATTCCAACCCAGTCCATTCACACCCGCTCCATTCCAACCCAGTCCATTCACACCCAGTCCAGTCAGTCCCAGTCCATTCACACCCTTTCCATTCACACCCAGTCCAATCACACCCAGTCCATTCACTCCCAGTCCAGTCACTGCCAGTCCATTCACTCCCAGTACATTCACTCCCAGTCCAGTCACTCCCATTCCTTTCACTCCCAGTCCATTCAAACCCAGTCCATTCACTCCCAGTCCAGTCACTCCCAGTCCATTCACACCCGCTCCATTCCAACCCAGTCCATTCACTCCCAGTCCATTCATTCCCAGTCCATTCACTCCCAGTCCATTCGCCCCCACTCCATTCACACCCACTCCATTCACACCCACTCCATTCACACCCACTCCATTCACACCCAATCCATTCACTCCCACTCCATTCACTCCCAGTCCATTCACACCCAGTCCATTCACACCCAGTCCAATAACTCCCATTCCATTCAAACGCAGTTCATTCACACGCAGTCCATTCACACCCAGTCCATTCAGTCCCAGTCACAGGACTTGCAGATAGAGAGGAGCAATGTCAGAGGCTACAGAAGTATATCGATAGGCTGGAAATTTGGGCAAAGAAATGGCAGATGGAGTTCAATCCTTATGAATGGGAAGTGATGCATTTTGGTAGAAATAATGTAGGGAGGAGCTATACGATAAATTGCAGAACCATAAAGGGTGTAGATACGCAGAGGGACCTGGGTGTGCAAGTCCACAGATCCTTGAAGGTGACGTCACAGGTGGAGAAGGGAGTGAAGAAGGCATATGGCATGCTTGCCTTTATAGGGCGGGGCATAGAGTATAAAGGTTGGGGTCTGATGTTGTAAATGTGTAGAACATTGGTTCGGCCGCATTTGGAATACTGCGTCCAGTTCCGGTCCCCACACTACCAGAAAGACGTGGAGGCTTTGGAGAGAGTACAGTGGAGGTTTACCAGGATGTTGCCTGGTATGGAGGGGCTTAGTTATGAGGAGAGATTGGGTAAACTGGGGTTGTCCATTCACACCCAGTCCATTCCCACCCAGTCCATTCACTCCCAGTCCATTCACACCCAGTCCATTCACACACACTCCATTCACACCCAATCCATTCACTCCCAGTCCATGAACACCCAATCCATTCACACCCAGTCCATGAACACCCAGTCCATTTACACCAAGTCCATTCACACCCGCTCCATTCACACCCACCCCATTCAAACCCAGTCCATTCACACCCAGTCCATTCACACCCACTCCATTCACACCCAGTCCATTCACTCCCAGTCCATTCACACCTGCTCCATTCACACCCACTCCATTCACATCCAGTCCATTCACTCCCAGTCCATTCACACCCGTTCCATTCACACCCACTCCATTCACATCCAGCCCATTCACACCCAGTCCATTCACACCCAGTTCATTCACACCCATTCCATTCTCTCCCAGTCCCTTCACACCTGCTCCATTCACATCCAGTCCAATCACAGCCAGTCCATTCACACCCAGTCCATTCACATCCAGTCCATTCACAGCCAGTCCATTCACTACCAGTCCAGTCACGCCCGCTCCATTCCAACTCAGTCCATTCACACACAGTCCATTCACATCAAGTCCATTCACTCCCAGTCCATTCACACCCACTCCATTCACACCCAGTCCATTCCACCGAGTCCATTCGCTCCCAGTCCACTCACACCCGGTCCATTCACTCCCAGTCCATTCACACCCACTCCATTTACACCCACTCCATTCACACCCACTCCTTTCACTCCCAGTCCATTCACTCCCAGTCCATTCACTCCCAGTCCAGTCACACCCAGTCCATTCACTCCCAGTCCATTCACACCCAGTCCATTCACTCCCAGTCCAGTCACTCCCAGTCCATTCACTCCCAGTCCATTCACTCCCAGTCCAGTCACTCCCAGTCCTTTCACTCCCAGATCATTCACACCCGCTCCATTCACTCCCAGTCCATTCAAACTCAGTCCATTCACTCCGAGTCCAGTAACTCCCAGTCCATTCACACTCGCTCCATTCCAACCCAGTCCACTCACTCCCAGTCCATTCATTCCCAGTCCATTCACTCCCAGTCCATTCGCCCCCACTCCATTCGCACCCACTCCATTCACACCCTCTCCATTCACACCCACTCCATTCACACCCAATCCATTCACTCCCACTCCATTCACTCCCAGTCCATTCACACCCAGTCCATTCGCTTAAAGTCCATTTACACCCAGTCCATTCACACCCGCTCCATTCACACCCACCCCATTCAAACCCAGTCCATTCACACCCAGTCCATTCACACCACTCCATTCACACCCAGTCCATTCACTCCCAGTCCATTCACACCTGCTCCATTCACACGCACTCCATTCACATCCAGTCCATTCACTCCCAGTCCATTCACACCCGCTCCTTTCACACCCACTCCATTCACATCCAGTCCATTCACACCCAGTCCATTCACACCCGCTCCTTTCACACCCACTCCATTCACATCCAGTCCATTCACACCTAGTCCATTCACACCCAGTCCATTCACACCCATTCCATTCACTCCCAGTCCATTCACACCTGCTCCATTCACATCCAGTCCATTCACAGCCAGTCCATTCACACCCAGTCCATTCACTCCCAGTCCAGTCACTCCCAGTCCATTCACACCCAGTCCATTCACTCCCAGTCCATCACTCCCAGTCCAGTCACTCCCAGTCCATTCACTCTCAGTACATTCACACCCAGTCCATTCACACCCAGTCCATTCACACCCAGTCCATTCACACCCAGTCCATTCACACCCAGTCGATTCACTCCCAGTCCATTCACATCCAGTCCATTCACACCCAGTACATTCACACCCAATCCGTTCACACCCAGTCCATTCACACCCAGTCCATTCACTACCAGTCCATTCACTCCCGCTCCATTCCAACTCAGTCCATTCACACCCAGTCCATTCGCATCCAGTCCATTCACTCCCAGTCCATTCACACCCACTCCATTCACACCCAGTCCATTCCACCGAGCTCATTCACTCCCAGTCCACTCACACCCAGTCCATTCACTCCCAGTCCATTCACTCCCGGTCCATTCACTCCCAGTCCATTCACACCCAGTCCATTCACACCCACTCCATTCACACCCACTCCATTCACACCCGCTCCATTCCAACCCAGTCCATTCATTCCCAGTCCATTCACACCCACTCCATTCACACCCACTCCATTCACTCCCACTCCTTTCACTCCCAGTCCATTCACTCCCAGTCCATTCACTCCCAGTCCAGTCACTCCCAGTCCATTCACTCCCAGTCCATTCACTCCCAGTCCATTCACACCCACTCCATTCACTCCCAGTCCATTCACTCCCAGTCCATTCACTCCCAGTCCAGTCACACCCAGTCCATTCACTCCCAGTCCATTCACACCCAGTGCATTCACTCCCAGTCCATTCACACCAAGTCCATTCACTCCCAGTCCAGTCACTCCCAGTCCATTCACTCCCAGTACATTCACTCCCAGTCCAGTCACTCCCAATCCTTTCACTCCCAGTCCATTCAAACCCGCTCCATTCACTCCCAGTCCATTCAAACCCAGTCCATTCACTCCCAATCCAGTCATTCCCAGTCCAATCACACCCGCTCCATTCCAACCCAGTCCATTCACTCCCAGTCCATTCATTCCCAGTCCATTCACTCCCAGTCCATTCGCCCCCACTCCATTTGCCCCCACTCCATTCCCACCCACTCCATTCACACCCACTCCATTCACACCCACTCCATTCACTCCCACTCCATTCACACCCACTCCATTCACTCCCACTCCAGTCACTCCCAGTTCATTCACTCCCAGTCCATTCACACCCGCTCCATTAACTCCCAGTCCATTCACACCCACTCCATTCACTCCCAGTCCATTCACTCCCAGTCCATTCACTCCCAGTCCAGTCACGCCCAGTCCATTCACTCCCAGTCCATTCACTCCCAGTCCAGTCACTCCCAGTCCAGTCACTCCTAGTCCATTCACTCCCAGTCCATTCACACCCGCTCCATTCCAACCCAGTCCATTCACACCCGCTTCATTCCAACCCAGTCCATTCACTCCCAGTCCAGTCACTTCCAGTCCATTCACACCCACTCCATTCACTCCCAGTCCATTCACTCCCAGTCCAGTCACGCCCACACAATTCACTCCCAGTCCATTCACTCCCAGTCCAGTCACTCCCAGTCCATTCACTCCCAGTCCATTCACTCCCAGTCCATTCACACCCGCTCCATTCCAACCCAGTCCATTCACACCCGCTCCGTTCCAACCCAGTCCATTCACACCCAGTCCAGTCACTCCCAGTCCATTCACACCCTTTCCATTCACTCCCAGTCCATTCACACCCAGTCCATTCACTCCCAGTCCAGTCACTCCCAGTCCATTCACTCCCAGTCCATTCACTCCCAGTCCAGTCACTCCCAGTCCTTTCACTCCCAGTCCATTCACACCCGCTCCATTCACTCCCAGTCCATTCAAACCCAGTCCATTCACTCCCAGTCCAGTCACTCCCAGTTCATTCACACCCGCTCCATTCCAACCCAGTCCATTCACTCCCAGTCCATTCATTCCCAGTCCATTCACTCCCAGTCCATTCGCCCCCACTCCATTCACATCCACTCCATTCACACCCACTCCTTTCACTCCCAGTCCATTCACTCCCAGTCCATTCACTCCCAGTCCAGTCACTCCCAGTCCATTCACTCCCAGTCCATTCACTCCCAGTCCATTCACACCCACTCCATTCACTCCCAGTCCATTCACTCCCAGTCCATTCACTCCCAGTCCAGTCACACCCAGTCCATTCACTCCCAGTCCATTCACACCCAGTGCATTCACTCCCAGTCCATTCACACCAAGTCCATTCACTCCCAGTCCAGTCACTCCCAGTCCATTCACTCCCAGTACATTCACTCCCAGTCCAGTCACTCCCAATCCTTTCACTCCCAGTCCATTCAAACCCGCTCCATTCACTCCCAGTCCATTCAAACCCAGTCCATTCACTCCCAATCCAGTCATTCCCAGTCCAATCACACCCGCTCCATTCCAACCCAGTCCATTCACTCCCAGTCCATTCATTCCCAGTCCATTCACTCCCAGTCCATTCGCCCCCACTCCATTTGCCCCCACTCCATTCCCACCCACTCCATTCACACCCACTCCATTCACACCCACTCCATTCACTCCCACTCCATTCACTCCCAGTCCATTCACTCCCAGTCCATTCACTCCCACTCCATTCACACCCAGTCCATTCACTCCCAGTCCAGTCACTCCCAGTCCATTCACTCCCAGTCCATTCACACCCGCTCCATTAACTCCCAGTCCATTCACACCCACTCCATTCACTCCCAGTCCATTCACTCCCAGTCCATTCACTCCCAGTCCAGTCACGCCCAGTCCATTCACTCCCAGTCCATTCACTCCCAGTCCAGTCACTCCCAGTCCAGTCACTCCTAGTCCATTCACTCCCAGTCCATTCACACCCGCTCCATTCCAACCCAGTCCATTCACACCCGCTCCGTTCCAACCCAGTCCATTCACACCCAGTCCAGTCACTCCCAGTCCATTCACACCCTTTCCATTCACTCCCAGTCCATTCACACCCAGTCCATTCACTCCCAGTCCAGTCACTCCCAGTCCATTCACTCCCAGTCCATTCACTCCCAGTCCAGTCACTCCCAGTCCTTTCACTCCCAGTCCATTCACACCCGCTCCATTCACTCCCAGTCCATTCAAACCCAGTCCATTCACTCCCAGTCCAGTCACTCCCAGTTCATTCACACCCGCTCCATTCCAACCCAGTCCATTCACTCCCAGTCCATTCATTCCCAGTCCATTCACTCCCAGTCCATTCGCCCCCACTCCATTCACATCCACTCCATTCACACCCACTCCTTTCACTCCCAGTCCATTCACTCCCAGTCCATTCACTCCCAGTCCATTCACACCCACTCCATTCACTCCCAGTCCATTCACTCCCAGTCCATTCACTCCCAGTCCAGTCACACCCAGTCCATTCACTCCCAGTCCATTCACACCCAGTGCATTCACTCCCAGTCCATTCACACCAAGTCCATTCACTCCCAGTCCAGTCACTCCCAGTCCATTCACTCCCAGTACATTCACTCCCAGTCCAGTCACTCCCAATCCTTTCACTCCCAGTCCATTCAAACCCGCTCCATTCACTCCCAGTCCATTCAAACCCAGTCCATTCACTCCCAATCCAGTCATTCCCAGTCCAATCACACCCGCTCCATTCCAACCCAGTCCATTCACTCCCAGTCCATTCATTCCCAGTCCATTCACTCCCAGTCCATTCGCCCCCACTCCATTTGCCCCCACTCCATTCCCACCCACTCCATTCACACCCACTCCATTCACACCCACTCCATTCACTCCCACTCCATTCACTCCCAGTCCATTCACTCCCAGTCCATTCACTCCCACTCCATTCACACCCAGTCCATTCACTCCCAGTCCAGTCACTCCCAGTCCATTCACTCCCAGTCCATTCACACCCGCTCCATTAACTCCCAGTCCATTCACACTCACTCCATTCACTCCCAGTCCATTCACTCCCAGTCCATTCACTCCCAGTCCAGTCACGCCCAGTCCATTCACTCCCAGTCCATTCACTCCCAGTCCAGTCACTCCCAGTCCAGTCACTCCTAGTCCATTCACTCCCAGTCCATTCACACCCGCTCCATTCCAACCCAGTCCATTCACACCCGCTTCATTCCAACCCAGTCCATTCACACCCAGTCCAGTCACTTCCAGTCCATTCACACCCACTCCATTCACTCCCAGTCCATTCACTCCCAGTCCAGTCACGCCCACACAATTCACTCCCAGTCCATTCACTCCCAGTCCAGTCACTCCCAGTCCATTCACTCCCAGTCCATTCACTCCCAGTCCATTCACACCCGCTCCATTCCAACCCAGTCCATTCACACCCGCTCCGTTCCAACCCAGTCCATTCACACCCAGTCCAGTCACTCCCAGTCCATTCACACCCTTTCCATTCACTCCCAGTCCATTCACACCCAGTCCATTCACTCCCAGTCCAGTCACTCCCAGTCCATTCACTCCCAGTCCATTCACTCCCAGTCCAGTCACTCCCAGTCCTTTCACTCCCAGTCCATTCACACCCGCTCCATTCACTCCCAGTCCATTCAAACCCAGTCCATTCACTCCCAGTCCAGTCACTCCCAGTTCATTCACACCCGCTCCATTCCAACCCAGTCCATTCACTCCCAGTCCATTCATTCCCAGTCCATTCACTCCCAGTCCATTCGCCCCCACTCCATTCACACCCACTCCATTCACACCCACTCCATTCACACCGACTCCATTCACACCCAATCCATTCACTCCCACTCCATTCACTCCCAGTCCATTCACACCCAGTCCATTCACTCCCAGTCCATTCGCCCCCACTCCATTCACACCCACTCCATTCACACCCACTCCATTCACACCCACTCCATTCATTCCCACTCCATTCACTCCCAGTCCATTCACTCCCAGTCCATTCACTCCCACTCCATTAACTCCCAGTCCATTCACACCCAGTCCATTCACTCCCAGTCCATTCGCCCCCACTCCATTCACACCCACTCCATTCACACCCACTCCATTCACACCCACTCCATTCACTCCCAGTCCAGTCACTCCCAATCCATTCACTCCCAGTCCATTCACACCCGCTCCATTAGCTCCCAGTCCATTCACACCCACTCCATTCACTCCCAGTCCATTCACTCCCAGTCCATTCACTCCCAGTCCAGTCACGCCCAGTCCATTCACTCCCAGTCCATTCACTCCCAGTCCAGTCACTCCCAGTCCAGTCACTCCCAGTCCATTCACTCCCAGTCCATTCACACCCTCTCCATTCCAACCCAGTCCATTCACACCCGCTTCATTCCAACCCAGTCCATTCACACCCAGTCCAGTCACTCCCAGTCCATTCACACCCACTCCATTCACTCCCAGTCCATTCACTCCCAGTCCAGTCACGCCCAGTCCATTCACTCCCAGTCCATTCACTCCCAGTCCAGTCACTCCCAGTCCATTCACTCCCAGTCCATTCACTCCCAGTCCATTCACACCCGCTCCATTCCAACCCTGTCCATTCACACCCGCTCCATTCCAACCCAGTCCATTCACACCCAGTCCAGTCACTCCCAGTCCATTCACACCCTTTCCATTCACTCCCAGTCCAGTCACTCCCAGTCCAGTCACTCCCAGTCCAGTCACTCCCAGTCCAGTCACTCCCAGTCCATTCACACCCGCTCCATTCCAACCCAGTCCATTCACACCCGCTCCATTCCAACCCAGTCCATTCACACCCAGTCCAGTCAGTCCCAGTCCATTCACACCCTTTCCATTCACACCCAGTCCAATCACACCCAGTCCATTCACACCCAGTCCATTCACACCCAGTCAAATAACTCCTATTCCATTCACGCGCAGTCCATTCACTCGCAGTCCATTCACACCCAGTCCATTCACTCCCAGTCACAGGACTTGCAGATAGAGAGGAGCATTGTCAGAGGCTACAGAAGGATATCGATAGGCTGGAAATTTGGGCAAAGAAATGGCAGATGGAGTTCAATCCTGATGAATGGGAAGTGATGCATTTTGGTAGAAATAATGTAGGGAGGAGCTATACGATAAATGGCAGAACCATAAAGGGTGTAGATACGCAGAGGGACCTGAGTGTGCAAGTCCACAGATCCTTGAAGGTGACGTCACAGGTGGAGAAGGGAGTGAAGAAGGCATATGGCATGCTTGCCTTTATAGGAGGGGGCATAGAGTATAAAGGTTGGGGTCTGATGTTGTAGATGTGTGGAACGTTGGTTCAGTCGCATTTGGAATACTGCGTCCAGTTCCGGTCCCCACACTACCAGAAAGACGTGGAGGCTTTGGAGAGAGTACAGAGGAGGTTTACCAGGATGTTGCCTGGTATGGAGGGGCTTAGTTATGAGGAGAGATTGGGTAAACTGGGGTTGTCCATTCACACCCAGTCCATTCACTCCCAGTCCATTCACACCCAGTCCATTCACACCCAGTCCATTCACACCCAGTCCATTCACTCACAATCCATTCACACCCAGTCCATTCACAACCAATCCATTCACTCCCAGTCCATTCACACCCAATCCATTCACACCCATTTCATTTACACCCAGCCCATTCGCTCCAAGTCCATTTACACCCAGTCCATTCACACCTGCTCCATTCTCACCCACCCCATTCAAAGCCAGTCCATTCACACCCAGTCCATTCACACCCACTCCATTCACTCCCAGTCCATTCACTCCCAGTCCATTCACTCCCAGTCCAGTCACTCCCAGTCCATTCACTCCCAGTCCATTCACACCCAGTGCATTCACTCCCACTCCATTCACACCAAGTCCATTCACTCCCAGTCCAGTCACTCCCAGTCCATTCACTCCCAGTCCATTCACTCCCAGTCCAGTCACTCCCAATCCTTTCACTCCCAGTCCATTCACACCCGCTCCATTCACTCCCAGTCCATTCAAACCCAGTCCATTCACTCCCAGTCCAGTCACTCCCAGTCCATTCACACCCGCTCCATTCCAACCCAGTCCATTCACTCCCAGTCCATTCATTCCCAGTCCATTCACTCCCAGTCCATTCGCCCCCACTCCATTCACACCCACTCCATTCACACCCACTCCATTCACACCCACTCCATTCACACCCAATCCATTCACTCCCGCTCCATTCACTCCCAGTCCATTCACACCCAGTCCATTCACACCCAGTCCATTCACTCCCAATCCATTCACACCCAGTCCATTCACAGCCAATCCATTCACTCCCAGTCCATTCACATCCAATCCATTCACACCCAGTTCATTTACACCCAGCCCATTCGCTCCAAGTCCATTTCCAGCCAGTCCATTCACACCCGCTCCATTCTCACCCACTCCATTCAAACCCAGTCCATTCACACCCAGTCCATTCACACCCACTCCATTGACACCCAGTCCATTCACTTCCAGTCCATTCACACCTGCTCCATTGACACCCACTCCATTCACATCCAGTCCATTCACACCCAGTCCATTCACACCCAGTCCATTCACACCCACTCCATTCACACCCAGTCCATTCACTCCCAGTCCATTCACACCTGCTCCATTCACACCCACTCCATTCACATCCAGTCCATTCACACCCAGTCCATTCACACCCGTTCCTTACACACCCACTCCATTCACATCCATTCCATTCACACCCAGTCCATTCACACCCAGTCCATTCACACCCAGTCCATTCACTCCCAGTCCATTCACACCTGCTCCATTCACATCCAGTCCATTCACAGCCAGTCCATTCACACCCAGTCCATTCACTCCCAGTCCAGTCACTCCCAGTCCATTCACTCCCAGTCCAGTCACTCCCAGTCCATTCACACCCAGTCCCATTCACACCCAGTCCATTCACTCCCAGTCCAGTCACTCCCAGTCCATTCACTCTCAGTACATTCACACCCAGTCCATTCACACCCAGTCCATTCACACCCAGTCCATTCACACCCAGTCCATTCACACCCAGTCCATTCACTCCCAGTCCATTCACACCCAGTGCATTCACTCCCAGTCCATTCACATCCAGTCCATTCACACACACTCCATTCACACCCAATCCATTCACTCCCAGACCATGAACACCCAGTCCATTCACACCCAGTCCATGAACACCCAGTCCATTCACACCCAGTCCATTCGCACCCAGTCCATTCGCTCCAAGTCCATTTACACCCAGTCCATTCACACCCGCTCCATTCACACCCACCCCATTCAAACCCAGTCCATTCACACCCAGTCCATTCACACCCACTCCATTCACACCCAGTCCATTCACTCCCAGTCCATTCACACCTGCTCCATTCACACCCACTCCATTCACATCCAGTCCATTCACTTCCAGTCCATTCACACCCGTTCCTTTCACACCCACTCCATTCACATCCAGTCCATTCACACCCAGTCCATTCACACCCGCTCCTTTCACACCCACTCCATTCACATCCAGTCCATTCACACCCAGTCCATTCACACCCAGTTCATTCACACCCATTCCATTCTCTCCCAGTCCATTCACACCTGCTCCATTCACATCCAGTACATTCACACCCAGTCCATTCACACCCGTTCCTTTCACACCCACTCGATTCACATCCATTCCATTCACACCCAGTCCATTCACACCCAGTCCATTCACACCCATTCCATTCACTCCCAGTCCATTCACACCTGCTCCATTCACATCCAGTCCATTCACAGCCAGTCCATTCACACCCAGTCCATTCACTCCCAGTCCAGTCACTCCCAGTCCATTCACTCCCAGTCCAGTCACTCCCAGTCCATTCACACCCAGTCCCATTCACACCCAGTCCATTCACTCCCAGTCCAGTCACTCACAGTCCATTCACTCTCAGTACATTCACACCCAGTCCATTCACACCCAGTCCATTCACACCCAGTCCATTCACACCCAGTCCATTCACACCCAGTCCATTCACTCCCAGTCCATTCACACCCAGTGCATTCACTCCCAGTCCATTCACATCCAGTCCATTCACACACACTCCATTCACACCCAATCCATTCACTCCCAGTCCATGAACACCCAGTCCATTCACACCCAGTCCATGAACACCAAGTCCATTCACACCCAGTCCATTCACACCCAGTCCATTCGCTCCAAGTCCATTTACACCCAGTCCATTCACACCCGCTCCATTCACACCCACCCCATTCACCCCAGTCCATTCACACCCAGTCCATTCACTCCCACTCCATTCACACCCAGTCCATTCACTCCCAGTCCATTCACACCTGCTCCAATCACACCCACTCCATTCACATCCAGTCCATTCACTTCCAGTCAATTCACACCCGTTCCTTTCACACCCACTCCATTCACATCCAGTCCATTCACACCCAGTCCATTCACACCCGCTCCTTTCACACCCACTCCATTCACATCCAGTCCATTCACACCCAGTCCATTCACACCCAGTTCATTCACACCCATTCCATTCTCTCCCAGTCCATTCACACCTGCTCCATTCACATCCAGTCCATTCACAGCCAGTCCATTCACACCCAGTCCATTCACTCCCAGTCCAGCCACTCCCAGTCCATTCACACCCAGTCCATTCACTCCCAGTCCATCACTCCCAGTCCAGTCACTCCCAGTCCATTCACACTCACTACTTTCACACCCAGTCCATTCACACCCAGTCCATTCACACCCAGTCCATTCACACCCAGTCCATTCACACCCAGTTGATTCACTCCCAGTCCATTCACACCCAGTCCATTCACACCCCAGTACAATCACACCCAGTCCGTTCACACCCAGTCCATTCACACCCAGTCCATTCACTACCAGTCCATTCACTCCCGCTCCATTCCAACTCAGTCCATTCACACACAGTCCATTCACAGCCAGTCCATTCACTCCCAGTCCATTCACACCCACTCCATTCACACCCAGTCCATTCCACCGAGTCCATTCACTCCCAGTCCACTCACACCCAGTCCATTCACTGCCAGTCCATTCAGTCCCGGTCCATTCACTCCCAGTCCATTCACACCCACTCCATTCACACCCACTCCATTCACACCCACTCCATTCACTCCCAGTCCATTCACTCCCAGTCCATTCACTCCCAGTCCAGTCACACCCAGTCCATTCACTCCCAGTCCATTCACACCCAGTCCATTCACTCCCAGTCCAGTCACTCCCAGTCCATTCACTCCCAGTCCATTCACTCCCAGTCCAGTCACTCCCAGTCCTTTCACTCCCAGTCCATTCACACCCGCTCCATTCACTCCCAGTCCATTCAAACTCAGTCCATTCACTCCGAGTCCAGTCACTCCCAGTCCATTCACACCCGCTCCATTCCAACCAAGTCCATTCACTCCCAGTCCATTCATTCCCAGTCCATTCACTCCCAGTCCATTCGCCCCCACTCCATTCACACCCACTCCATTCACACCCACTCCATTCACACCCACTCCATTCACACCCAATCCATTCACTCCCACTCCATTCACTCCCAGTCCATTCACACCCAGTCCATTCGCTTAAAGTCCATTTACACCCAGTCCATTCACACCCGCTCCATTCACACCCACCCCATTCAAACCCAGTCCATTCACACCCAGTCCATTCACACCCACTCCATTCACACCCAGTCCATTCACTCCCAGTCCATTCACACCTGCTCCATTCACACCCACTCCATTCACATCCAGTCCATTCACTCCCAGTCCATTCACACCCGCTCCTTTCACACCCACTCCATTCACATCCAGTCCATTCACACCCAGTCCATTCACACCCGCTCCTTTCACACCCACTCCATTCACATCCAGTCCATTCACACCCAGTCCATTCACACCCAGTCCATTCACACCCATTCCATTCACTCCCAGTCCATTCACACCTGCTCCATTCACATCCAGTCCATTCACAGCCAGTCCATTCACACCCAGTCCATTCACTCCCAGTCCAGTCACCCCCAGTCCATTCACACCCAGTCCATTCACTCCCAGTCCATCACTCCCAGTCCAGTCACTCCCAGTCCATTCACTCTCAGTACATACACACCCAGTCCATTCACACCAAGTCCATTCACACCCAGTCCATTCACACCCAGTCCATTCACACCCAGTCCATTCACACCCAGTTGATTCACTCCCAGTCCATTCACATCCAGTCCATTCACACCCAGTACATTCACACCCAGTCCGTTCACACCCAGTCCATTCACACCCAGTCCATTCACTACCAGTCCATTCACTCCCGCTCCATTCCAAATCAGTCCATTCACACCCAGTCCATTCGCATCCAGTCCATTCACTCCCAGTCCATTCACACCCACTCCATTCACACCCAGTCCATTCCACCGAGTCCATTCACTCCCAGTCCACTCACACCCAGTCCATTCACTCCCAGTCCATTCACTCCCGGTCCATTCACTCCCACTCCATTCACTCCCAGTCCATTCACTCCCAGTCCATTCACTCCCAGTCCAGTCACTCCCAGTCCATTCACTCCCAGTCGATTCACTCCCAGTCCATTCACACCCACTCCATTCACTCCCAGTCCATTCACTCCCAGTCCATTCACTCCCAGTTCAGCCACACCCAGTCCATTCACTCCCAGTCCATTCACACCCAGTCCATTCACTCCCAGTCCATTCACACCCAGTCCATTCACTCCCAGTCCAGTCACTCCCAGTCCATTCACTCCCAGTCCATTCACTCCCAGTGCAGTCACTCCCAGTCCATTCACTCCCAGTCCATTCACACCCAGTGCATTCACTCCCACTCCATTCACACCAAGTCCATTCACTCCCAGTCCAATCACTCCCAGTCCATTCACTCCCAGTCCATTCACTCCCAGTCCAGTCACTCCCAATCCTTTCACTCCCAGTCCATTCACACCCGCTCCATTCACTCCCAGTCCATTCAAACCCAGTCCATTCACTCCCAGTCCAGTCACTCCCAGTCCATTCACACCCGCTCCATTCCAACCCAGTCCATTCACTCCCAGTCCATTCATTCCCAGTCCATTCACTCCCAGTCCATTCGCCCCCACTCCATTCACACCCACTCCATTCACACCCACTCCATTCACACCCACTCCATTCACACCCAATCCATTCACTCCCACTCCATTCACTCCCAGTCCATTCACACCCAGTCCATTCGCTTAAAGTCCATTTACACCCAGTCCATTCACACCCGCTCCATTCACACCCACCCCATTCAAACCCAGTCCATTCACACCCAGTCCATTCACACCCACTCCATTCACACCCAGTCCATTCACTCCCAGTCCATTCACACCTGCTCCATTCACACCCACTCCATTCACATCCAGTCCATTCACTCCCAGTCCATTCACACCCGCTCCTTTCACACCCACTCAATTCACATCCAGTCCATTCACACCCAGTCCATTCACACCCGCTCCTTTCACACCCACTCCATTCACATCCAGTCCATTCACACCCAGTCCATTCACACCCAGTCCATTCACACCCATTCCATTCACTCCCAGTCCATTCACACCTGCTCCATTCACATCCAGTCCATTCACAGCCAGTCCATTCACACCCAGTCCATTCACTCCCAATCCAGTCACCCCCAGTCCATTCACACCCAGTCCATTCACTCCCAGTCCATCACTCCCAGTCCAGTCACTCCCAGTCCATTCACTCTCAGTACATACACACCCAGTCCATTCACACCCAGTCCATTCACACCCAGTCCATTCACACCCAGTCCATTCACACCCAGTTGATTCACTCCCAGTCCATTCACATCCAGTCCATTCACACCCAGTACATTCACACCCAGTCCGTTCACACCCAGTCCATTCACAACCAGTCCATTCACTACAAGTCCATTCACTCCCGCTCCATTCCAACTCAGTCCATTCACACCCAGTCCATTCGCATCCAGTCCATTCACTCCCAGTCCATTCACACCCACTCCATTCACACCCAGTCCATTCCACCGAGTCCATTCACTCCCAGTCCACTCACACCCAGTCCATTCACTCCCAGTCCATTCACTCCCGGTCCATTCACTCCCACTCCATTCACTCCCAGTCCATTCACTCCCAGTCCATTCACTCCCAGTCCAGTCACTCCCAGTCCATTCACTCCCAGTCCATTCACTCCCAGTCCATTCACACCCACTCCATTCACTCCCAGTCCATTCACTCCCAGTCCATTCACTCCCAGTCCAGTCACACCCAGTCCATTCACTCCCAGTCCATTCACACCCAGTCCATTCACTCCCAGTCCATTCACACCCAGTCCATTCACTCCCAGTCCAGTCACTCCCAGTCCATACACTCCCAGTCCATTCACTCCCAGTCCAGTCACTCCCAGTCCTTTCAATCCCAGTCCATTCACACCCGCTCCATTCACTCCCAGTCCATTCAACCCCAGTCCATTCACTCCCAGTCCAGTCACTCCCAGTCCATTCACACCCGCTCCATTCCAACCCAGTCCATTCACTCCCAGTCCATTCATTCCCAGTCCATTCACTCCCAGTCCATTCACACCCAATCCATTCACTCCCACTCCATTCACTCCCAGTCCATTCACACCCAGTCCATTCACTCCCAGTCCATTCGCCCCCACTCCATTCACACCCACTCCATTCACACCCACTCCATTCACACCCACTCCATTCACTCCCACTCCATTCACTCCCAGTCCATTCACTCCCAGTCCATTCACTCCCACTCCATTCACACCCAGTCCATTCACTCCCAGTCCAGTCACTCCCAGTCCATTCACTCCCAGTCCATTCACACCTGCTCCATTCACTCCCAGTCCATTCACACCCACTCCATTCACTCCCAGTCCATTCACACCCAGTCCAGTCACTCCCAGTCCATTCACACCCACTCCATTCACTCCCAGTCCATTCACTCCCAGTCCAGTCACGCCCAGTCCATTCACTCCCAGTCCATTCACTCCCAGTCCAGTCACTCCCAGTCCATTCACTCCCAGTCCATTCACTCCCAGTCCATTCACACCCGCTCCATTCCAACCCAGTCCATTCACACCCGCTCCATTCCAACCCAGTCCATTCACACCCAGTCCAGTCACTCCCAGTCCATTCACACCCTTTCCATTCACTCCCAGTCCAGTCACTCCCAGTCCAGTCACTCCCAGTCCAGTCACTCCCAGTCCAGTCACTCCCAGTCCATTCACACCCGCTCCATTCCAACCCAGTCCATTCACACCCGCTCCATTCCAACCCAGTCCATTCACACCCAGTCCAGTCACTCCCAGTCCATTCACACCCTCTCCATTCACACCCAGTCCAATCACACCCAGTCCATTCACACCCAGTCCATTCACACCCAGTCAAATAACTCCTATTCCATTCACACGCAGTCCATTCACTCGCAGTCCATTCACACCCAGTCCATTCACTCCCAGTCACAGGACTTGCAGATAGAGAGGAGCATTGTCAGAGGCTACAGAAGGATATCGATAGGCTGGAAATTTGGGCAAAGAAATGGCAGATGGAGTTCAATCCTGATGAATGGGAAGTGATGCATTTTGGTAGAAATAATGTAGGGAGGAGCTATACGATAAATGGCAGAACCATAAAGGGTGTAGATACGCAGAGGGACCTGAGTGTGCAAGTCCACAGATCCTTGAAGGTGACGTCACAGGTGGAGAAGGGAGTGAAGAAGGCATATGGCATGCTTGCCTTTATAGGAGGGGGCATAGAGTATAAAGGTTGGGGTCTGATGTTGTAGATGTGTGGAACGTTGGTTCAGTCGCATTTGGAATACTGCGTCCAGTTCCGGTCCCCACACTACCAGAAAGACGTGGAGGCTTTGGAGAGAGTACAGAGGAGGTTTACCAGGATGTTGCCTGGTATGGAGGGGCTTAGTTATGAGGAGAGATTGGGTAAACTGGGGTTGTCCATTCACACCCAGTCCATTCACTCCCAGTCCATTCACACCCAGTCCATTCACACCCAGTCCATTCACACCCAGTCCATTCACTCACAATCCATTCACACCCAGTCCATTCACAACCAATCCATTCACTCCCAGTCCATTCACACCCAATCCATTCACACCCATTTCATTTACACCCAGCCCATTCGCTCCAAGTCCATTTACACCCAGTCCATTCACACCTGCTCCATTCTCACCCACCCCATTCAAAGCCAGTCCATTCACACCCAGTCCATTCACACCCACTCCATTCACTCCCAGTCCATTCACTCCCAGTCCATTCACTCCCAGTCCAGTCACTCCCAGTCCATTCACTCCCAGTCCATTCACACCCAGTGCATTCACTCCCACTCCATTCACACCAAGTCCATTCACTCCCAGTCCAATCACTCCCAGTCCATTCACTCCCAGTCCATTCACTCCCAGTCCAGTCACTCCCAATCCTTTCACTCCCAGTCCATTCACACCCGCTCCATTCACTCCCAGTCCATTCAAACCCAGTCCATTCACTCCCAGTCCAGTCACTCCCAGTCCATTCACACCCGCTCCATTCCAACCCAGTCCATTCACTCCCAGTCCATTCATTCCCAGTCCATTCACTCCCAGTCCATTCGCCCCCACTCCATTCACACCCACTCCATTCACACCCACTCCATTCACACCCACTCCATTCACACCCAATCCATTCACTCCCACTCCATTCACTCCCAGTCCATTCACACCCAGTCCATTCGCTTAAAGTCCATTTACACCCAGTCCATTCACACCCGCTCCATTCACACCCACCCCATTCAAACCCAGTCCATTCACACCCAGTCCATTCACACCCACTCCATTCACACCCAGTCCATTCACTCCCAGTCCATTCACACCTGCTCCATTCACACCCACTCCATTCACATCCAGTCCATTCACTCCCAGTCCATTCACACCCGCTCCTTTCACACCCACTCAATTCACATCCAGTCCATTCACACCCAGTCCATTCACACCCGCTCCTTTCACACCCACTCCATTCACATCCAGTCCATTCACACCCAGTCCATTCACACCCAGTCCATTCACACCCATTCCATTCACTCCCAGTCCATTCACACCTGCTCCATTCACATCCAGTCCATTCACAGCCAGTCCATTCACACCCAGTCCATTCACTCCCAATCCAGTCACCCCCAGTCCATTCACACCCAGTCCATTCACTCCCAGTCCATTCACACCCAGTCCATTCACACCCAGTCCATTCACACCCAGTTGATTCACTCCCAGTCCATTCACATCCAGTCCATTCACACCCAGTACATTCACACCCAGTCCGTTCACACCCAGTCCATTCACACCCAGTCCATTCACTACAAGTCCATTCACTCCCGCTCCATTCCAACTCAGTCCATTCACACCCAGTCCATTCGCATCCAGTCCATTCACTCCCAGTCAATTCACACCCACTCCATTCACACCCAGTCCATTCCACCGAGTCCATTCACTCCCAGTCCACTCACACCCAGTCCATTCACTCCCAGTCCATTCACTCCCGGTCCATTCACTCCCACTCCATTCACTCCCAGTCCATTCACTCCCAGTCCATTCACTCCCAGTCCAGTCACTCCCAGTCCATTCACTCCCAGTCCATTCACTCCCAGTCCATTCACACCCGCTCCATTCCAACCCAGTCCATTCACACCCGCTCCATTCCAACCCAGTCCATTCACACCCAGTCCAGTCACTCCCAGTCCATTCACACCCTTTCCATTCACTCCCAGTCCAGTCACTCCCAGTCCAGTCACTCCCAGTCCAGTCACTCCCAGTCCAGTCACTCCCAGTCCATTCACACCCGCTCCATTCCAACCCAGTCCATTCACACCCGCTCCATTCCAACCCAGTCCATTCACACCCAGTCCAGTCACTCCCAGTCCATTCACACCCTCTCCATTCACACCCAGTCCAATCACACCCA
Source organism: Mustelus asterias (assembly GCF_964213995.1). Taxonomy (NCBI): domain Eukaryota; kingdom Metazoa; phylum Chordata; class Chondrichthyes; order Carcharhiniformes; family Triakidae; genus Mustelus; species Mustelus asterias. Next base: position 13,457,677 of record NC_135823.1, read on the forward strand.
GTCCATTCACACCCAGTCCATTCACACCCAGTCAAATAACTCCTATTCCATTCACACGCAGTCCATTCACTCGCAGTCCATTCACACCCAGTCCATTCACTCCCAGTCACAGGACTTGCAGATAGAGAGGAGCATTGTCAGAGGCTACAGAAGGATATCGATAGGCTGGAAATTTGGGCAAAGAAATGGCAGATGGAGTTCAATCCTGATGAATGGGAAGTGATGCATTTTGGTAGAAATAATGTAGGGAGGAGCTATACGATAAATGGCAGAACCATAAAGGGTGTAGATACGCAGAGGGACCTGAGTGTGCAAGTCCACAGATCCTTGAAGGTGACGTCACAGGTGGAGAAGGGAGTGAAGAAGGCATATGGCATGCTTGCCTTTATAGGAGGGGGCATAGAGTATAAAGGTTGGGGTCTGATGTTGTAGATGTGTGGAACGTTGGTTCAGTCGCATTTGGAATACTGCGTCCAGTTCCGGTCCCCACACTACCAGAAAGACGTGGAGGCTTTGGAGAGAGTACAGAGGAGGTTTACCAGGATGTTGCCTGGTATGGAGGGGCTTAGTTATGAGGAGAGATTGGGTAAACTGGGGTTGTCCATTCACACCCAGTCCATTCACTCCCAGTCCATTCACACCCAGTCCATTCACACCCAGTCCATTCACACCCAGTCCATTCACTCACAATCCATTCACACCCAGTCCATTCACAACCAATCCATTCACTCCCAGTCCATTCACACCCAATCCATTCACACCCATTTCATTTACACCCAGCCCATTCGCTCCAAGTCCATTTACACCCAGTCCATTCACACCTGCTCCATTCTCACCCACCCCATTCAAAGCCAGTCCATTCACACCCAGTCCATTCACACCCACTCCATTCACTCCCAGTCCATTCACTCCCAGTCCATTCACTCCCAGTCCAGTCACTCCCAGTCCATTCACTCCCAGTCCATTCACACCCAGTGCATTCACTCCCACTCCATTCACACCAAGTCCATTCACTCCCAGTCCAATCACTCCCAGTCCATTCACTCCCAGTCCATTCACTCCCAGTCCAGTCACTCCCAATCCTTTCACTCCCAGTCCATTCACACCCGCTCCATTCACTCCCAGTCCATTCAAACCCAGTCCATTCACTCCCAGTCCAGTCACTCCCAGTCCATTCACACCCGCTCCATTCCAACCCAGTCCATTCACTCCCAGTCCATTCATTCCCAGTCCATTCACTCCCAGTCCATTCGCCCCCACTCCATTCACACCCACTCCATTCACACCCACTCCATTCACACCCACTCCATTCACACCCAATCCATTCACTCCCACTCCATTCACTCCCAGTCCATTCACACCCAGTCCATTCGCTTAAAGTCCATTTACACCCAGTCCATTCACACCCGCTCCATTCACACCCACCCCATTCAAACCCAGTCCATTCACACCCAGTCCATTCACACCCACTCCATTCACACCCAGTCCATTCACTCCCAGTCCATTCACACCTGCTCCATTCACACCCACTCCATTCACATCCAGTCCATTCACTCCCAGTCCATTCACACCCGCTCCTTTCACACCCACTCCATTCACATCCAGTCCATTCACACCCAGTCCATTCACACCCGCTCCTTTCACACCCACTCCATTCACATCCAGTCCATTCACACCCAGTCCATTCACACCCAGTCCATTCACACCCATTCCATTCACTCCCAGTCCATTCACACCTGCTCCATTCACATCCAGTCCATTCACAGCCAGTCCATTCACACCCAGTCCATTCACTCCCAATCCAGTCACCCCCAGTCCATTCACACCCAGTCCATTCACTCCCAGTCCATCACTCCCAGTCCAGTCACTCCCAGTCCATTCACTCTCAGTACATACACACCCAGTCCATTCACACCCAGTCCATTCACACCCAGTCCATTCACACCCAGTCCATTCACACCCAGTCCATTCACACCCAGTTGATTCACTCCCAGTCCATTCACATCCAGTCCATTCACACCCAGTACATTCACACCCAGTCCGTTCACACCCAGTCCATTCACACCCAGTCCATTCACTACAAGTCCATTCACTCCCGCTCCATTCCAACTCAGTCCATTCACACCCAGTCCATTCGCATCCAGTCCATTCACTCCCAGTCCATTCACACCCACTCCATTCACACCCAGTCCATTCCACCGAGTCCATTCACTCCCAGTCCACTCACACCCAGTCCATTCACTCCCAGTCCATTCACTCCCGGTCCATTCACTCCCACTCCATTCACTCCCAGTCCATTCACTCCCAGTCCATTCACTCCCAGTCCAGTCACTCCCAGTCCATTCACTCCCAGTCCATTCACTCCCAGTCCATTCACACCCACTCCATTCACTCCCAGTCCATTCACTCCCAGTCCATTCACTCCCAGTCCAGTCACACCCAGTCCATTCACTCCCAGTCCATTCACACCCAGTCCATTCACTCCCCGTCCATTCACACCCAGTCCATTCACTCCCAGTCCAGTCACTCCCAGTCCATACACTCCCAGTCCATTCACTCCCAGTCCAGTCACTCCCAGTCCTTTCACTCCCAGTCCATTCACACCCGCTCCATTCGCTCCCAGTCCATTCAACCCCAGTCCATTCACTCCCAGTCCAGTCACTCCCAGTCCATTCACACCCGCTCCATTCCAACCCAGTCCATTCACTCCCAGTCCATTCATTCCCAGTCCATTCACTCCCAGTCCATTCACACCCAATCCATTCACTCCCACTCCATTCACTCCCAGTCCATTCACACCCAGTCCATTCACTCCCAGTCCATTCGCCCCCACTCCATTCACACCCACTCCATTCACACCCACTCCATTCACACCCACTCCATTCACTCCCACTCCATTCACTCCCAGTCCATTCACTCCCAGTCCATTCACTCCCACTCCATTCACACCCAGTCCATTCACTCCCAGTCCAGTCACTCCCAGTCCATTCACTCCCAGTTCATTCACACCTGCTCCATTCACTCCCAGTCCATTCACACCCACTCCATTCACTCCCAGTCCATTCACACCCAGTCCAGTCACTCCCAGTCCATTCACACCCACTCCATTCACTCCCAGTCCATTCACTCCCAGTCCAGTCACGCCCAGTCCATTCACTCCCAGTCCATTCACTCCCAGTCCAGTCACTCCCAGTCCATTCACTCCCAGTCCATTCACTCCCAGTCCATTCACACCCGCTCCATTCCAACCCAGTCCATTCACACCCGCTCCATTCCAACCCAGTCCATTCACACCCAGTCCAGTCACTCCCAGTCCATTCACACCCTTTCCATTCACTCCCAGTCCAGTCACTCCCAGTCCAGTCACTCCCAGTCCAGTCACTCCCAGTCCAGTCACTCCCAGTCCATTCACACCCGCTCCATTCCAACCCAGTCCATTCACACCCGCTCCATTCCAACCCAGTCCATTCACACCCAGTCCAGTCACTCCCAGTCCATTCACACCCTCTCCATTCACACCCAGTCCAATCACACCCAGTCCATTCACACCCAGTCCATTCACACCCAGTCAAATAACTCCTATTCCATTCACACGCAGTCCATTCACTCGCAGTCCATTCACACCCAGTCCATTCACTCCCAGTCACAGGACTTGCAGATAGAGAGGAGCATTGTCAGAGGCTACAGAAGGATATCGATAGGCTGGAAATTTGGGCAAAGAAATGGCAGATGGAGTTCAATCCTGATGAATGGGAAGTGACGCATTTTGGTAGAAATAATGTAGGGAGGAGCTATACGATAAATGGCAGAACCATAAAGGGTGTAGATACGCAGAGGGACCTGAGTGTGCAAGTCCACAGATCCTTGAAGGTGACGTCACAGGTGGAGAAGGGAGTGAAGAAGGCATATGGCATGCTTGCCTTTATAGGAGGGGGCATAGAGTATAAAGGTTGGGGTCTGATGTTGTAGATGTGTGGAACGTTGGTTCAGTCGCATTTGGAATACTGCGTCCAGTTCCGGTCCCCACACTACCAGAAAGACGTGGAGGCTTTGGAGAGAGTACAGAGGAGGTTTACCAGGATGTTGCCTGGTATGGAGGGGCTTAGTTATGAGGAGAGATTGGGTAAACTGGGGTTGTCCATTCACACCCAGTCCATTCACTCCCAGTCCATTCACACCCAGTCCATTCACACCCAGTCCATTCACACCCAGTCCATTCACTCACAATCCATTCACACCCAGTCCATTCACAACCAATCCATTCACTCCCAGTCCATTCACACCCAATCCATTCACACCCATTTCATTTACACCCAGCCCATTCGCTCCAAGTCCATTTACACCCAGTCCATTCACACCTGCTCCATTCTCACCCACCCCATTCAAAGCCAGTCCATTCACACCCAGTCCATTCACACCCACTCCATTCACACCCAGTCCATTCACTCCCAGTCCATTCACACCTGCTCCATTGACACCCACTCCATTCACATCCAGTCCATTCACACCCAGTCCATTCACACCCAGTCCATTCACGCCCACTCCATTCACACCCAGTCCATTCACTCCCAGTCCACTCACACCTGCTCCATTCACATACACTCCATTCACATCCAGTCCATTCACACCCAGTCCATTCACACCCGTTCCTTTCACACCCACTCCATTCACATCCATTCCATTCACACCCAGTCCATTCACAACCAGTCCATTCACACCCAGTCCATTCACTCCCAGTCCATTCACACCTGCTCCATTCACATCCAGTCCATTCACAGCCAGTCCATTCACACCCAGTCCATTCACTCCCAGTCCAGTCACTCCCAGTCCATTCACTCCCAGTCCAGTAACTCCCAGTCCATTCACACCCAGTCCTATTCACTCCCAGTCCAGTCACTCCCAGTCCATTCACTCTCAGTACATTCACACCCAGTCCATTCACACCCAGTCCATTCACACCCAGTCCATTCACACCCAGTCCATTCACACCCAGTCCATTCACAACCAATCCATTCACTCCCAGTCCATTCACACCCAATCCATTCACACCCATTTCATTTACACCCAGCCCATTCGCTCCAAGTCCATTTACACCCAGTCCATTCACACCTGCTCCATTCTCACCCACCCCATTCAAAGCCAGTCCATTCACACCCAGTCCATTCACACCCACTCCATTCACTCCCAGTCCATTCACTCCCAGTCCATTCACTCCCAGTCCAGTCACTCCCAGTCCATTCACTCCCAGTCCATTCACACCCAGTGCATTCACTCCCACTCCATTCACACCAAGTCCATTCACTCCCAGTCCAGTCACTCCCAGTCCATTCACTCCCAGTCCATTCACTCCCAGTCCAGTCACTCCCAATCCTTTCACTCCCAGTCCATTCACACCCGCTCCATTCACTCCCAGTCCATTCAAACCCAGTCCATTCACTCCCAGTCCAGTCACTCCCAGTCCATTCACACCCGCTCCATTCCAACCCAGTCCATTCACTCCCAGTCCATTCATTCCCAGTCCATTCACTCCCAGTCCATTCGCCCCCACTCCATTCACACCCACTCCATTCACACCCACTCCATTCACACCCACTCCATTCACACCCAATCCATTCACTCCCACTCCATTCACTCCCAGTCCATTCACACCCAGTCCATTCGCTTAAAGTCCATTTACACCCAGTCCATTCACACCCGCTCCATTCACACCCACCCCATTCAAACCCAGTCCATTCACACCCAGTCCATTCACACCCACTCCATTCACACCCAGTCCATTCACTCCCAGTCCATTCACACCTGCTCCATTCACACCCACTCCATTCACATCCAGTCCATTCACTCCCAGTCCATTCACACCCGCTCCTTTCACACCCACTCAATTCACATCCAGTCCATTCACACCCAGTCCATTCACACCCGCTCCTTTCACACCCACTCCATTCACATCCAGTCCATTCACACCCAGTCCATTCACACCCAGTCCATTCACACCCATTCCATTCACTCCCAGTCCATTCACACCTGCTCCATTCACATCCAGTCCATTCACAGCCAGTCCATTCACACCCAGTCCATTCACTCCCAATCCAGTCACCCCCAGTCCATTCACACCCAGTCCATTCACTCCCAGTCCATCACTCCCAGTCCAGTCACTCCCAGTCCATTCACTCTCAGTACATACACACCCAGTCCATTCACACCCAGTCCATTCACACCCAGTCCATTCACACCCAGTCCATTCACACCCAGTCCATTCACACCCAGTTGATTCACTCCCAGTCCATTCACATCCAGTCCATTCACACCCAGTACATTCACACCCAGTCCGTTCACACCCAGTCCATTCACACCCAGTCCATTCACTACAAGTCCATTCACTCCCGCTCCATTCCAACTCAGTCCATTCACACCCAGTCCATTCGCATCCAGTCCATTCACTCCCAGTCCATTCACACCCACTCCATTCACACCCAGTCCATTCCACCGAGTCCATTCACTCCCAGTCCACTCACACCCAGTCCATTCACTCCCAGTCCATTCACTCCCGGTCCATTCACTCCCACTCCATTCACTCCCAGTCCATTCACTCCCAGTCCATTCACTCCCAGTCCAGTCACTCCCAGTCCATTCACTCCCAGTCCATTCACTCCCAGTCCATTCACACCCACTCCATTCACTCCCAGTCCATTCACTCCCAGTCCATTCACTCCCAGTCCAGTCACACCCAGTCCATTCACTCCCAGTCCATTCACACCCAGTCCATTCACTCCCCGTCCATTCACACCCAGTCCATTCACTCCCAGTCCAGTCACTCCCAGTCCATACACTCCCAGTCCATTCACTCCCAGTCCAGTCACTCCCAGTCCTTTCACTCCCAGTCCATTCACACCCGCTCCATTCGCTCCCAGTCCATTCAACCCCAGTCCATTCACTCCCAGTCCAGTCACTCCCAGTCCATTCACACCCGCTCCATTCGAACCCAGTCCATTCACTCCCAGTCCATTCATTCCCAGTCCATTCACTCCCAGTCCATTCACACCCAATCCATTCACTCCCACTCCATTCACTCCCAGTCCATTCACACCCAGTCCATTCACTCCCAGTCCATTCGCCCCCACTCCATTCACACCCACTCCATTCACACCCACTCCATTCACACCCACTCCATTCACTCCCACTCCATTCACTCCCAGTCCATTCACTCCCAGTCCATTCACTCCCACTCCATTCACACCCAGTCCATTCACTCCCAGTCCAGTCACTCCCAGTCCATTCACTCCCAGTTCATTCACACCTGCTCCATTCACTCCCAGTCCATTCACACCCACTCCATTCACTCCCAGTCCATTCACACCCAGTCCAGTCACTCCCAGTCCATTCACACCCACTCCATTCACTCCCAGTCCATTCACTCCCAGTCCAGTCACGCCCAGTCCATTCACTCCCAGTCCATTCACTCCCAGTCCAGTCACTCCCAGTCCATTCACTCCCAGTCCATTCACTCCCAGTCCATTCACACCCGCTCCATTCCAACCCAGTCCATTCACACCCGCTCCATTCCAACCCAGTCCATTCACACCCAGTCCAGTCACTCCCAGTCCATTCACACCCTTTCCATTCACTCCCAGTCCAGTCACTCCCAGTCCAGTCACTCCCAGTCCAGTCACTCCCAGTCCAGTCACTCCCAGTCCATTCACACCCGCTCCATTCCAACCCAGTCCATTCACACCCGCTCCATTCCAACCCAGTCCATTCACACCCAGTCCAGTCACTCCCAGTCCATTCACACCCTCTCCATTCACACCCAGTCCAATCACACCCAGTCCATTCACACCCAGTCCATTCACACCCAGTCAAATAACTCCTATTCCATTCACACGCAGTCCATTCACTCGCAGTCCATTCACACCCAGTCCATTCACTCCCAGTCACAGGACGTGCAGATAGAGAGGAGCATTGTCAGAGGCTACAGAAGGATATCGATAGGCTGGAAATTTGGGCAAAGAAATGGCAGATGGAGTTCAATCCTGATGAATGGGAAGTGACGCATTTTGGTAGAAATAATGTAGGGAGGAGCTATACGATAAATGGCAGAACCATAAAGGGTGTAGATACGCAGAGGGACCTGAGTGTGCAAGTCCACAGATCCTTGAAGGTGACGTCACAGGTGGAGAAGGGAGTGAAGAAGGCATATGGCATGCTTGCCTTTATAGGAGGGGGCATAGAGTATAAAGGTTGGGGTCTGATGTTGTAGATGTGTGGAACGTTGGTTCAGTCGCATTTGGAATACTGCGTCCAGTTCCGGTCCCCACACTACCAGAAAGACGTGGAGGCTTTGGAGAGAGTACAGAGGAGGTTTACCAGGATGTTGCCTGGTATGGAGGGGCTAAGTTATGAGGAGAGATTGGGTAAACTGGGGTTGTCCATTCACACCCAGTCCATTCACTCCCAGTCCATTCACACCCAGTCCATTCACACCCAGTCCATTCACACCCAGTCCATTCACTCACAATCCATTCACACCCAGTCCATTCACAACCAATCCATTCACTCCCAGTCCATTCACACCCAATCCATTCACACCCATTTCATTTACACCCAGCCCATTCGCTCCAAGTCCATTTACACCCAGTCCATTCACACCTGCTCCATTCTCACCCACCCCATTCAAAGCCAGTCCATTCACACCCAGTCCATTCACACCCACTCCATTCACACCCAGTCCATTCACTCCCAGTCCATTCACACCTGCTCCATTGACACCCACTCCATTCACATCCAGTCCATTCACACCCAGTCCATTCACACCCAGTCCATTCACGCCCACTCCATTCACACCCAGTCCATTCACTCCCAGTCCATTCACACCTGCTCCATTCACATACACTCCATTCACATCCATTCCATTCACACCCAGTCCATTCACACCCAGTCCATTCACACCCTCTCCATTCACACCCAGTCCAATCACACCCAGTCCATTCACACCCAGTCCATTCACACCCAGTCAAATAACTCCTATTCCATTCACACGCAGTCCATTCACTCGCAGTCCATTCACACCCAGTCCATTCACTCCCAGTCACAGGACTTGCAGATAGAGAGGAGCATTGTCAGAGGCTACAGAAGGATATCGATAGGCTGGAAATTTGGGCAAAGAAATGGCAGATGGAGTTCAATCCTGATGAATGGGAAGTGACGCATTTTGGTAGAAATAATGTAGGGAGGAGCTATACGATAAATGGCAGAACCATAAAGGGTGTAGATACGCAGAGGGACCTGAGTGTGCAAGTCCACAGATCCTTGAAGGTGACGTCACAGGTGGAGAAGGGAGTGAAGAAGGCATATGGCATGCTTGCCTTTATAGGAGGGGGCATAGAGTATAAAGGTTGGGGTCTGATGTTGTAGATGTGTGGAACGTTGGTTCAGTCGCATTTGGAATACTGCGTCCAGTTCCGGTCCCCACACTACCAGAAAGACGTGGAGGCTTTGGAGAGAGTACAGAGGAGGTTTACCAGGATGTTGCCTGGTATGGAGGGGCTTAGTTATGAGGAGAGATTGGGTAAACTGGGGTTGTCCATTCACACCCAGTCCATTCACTCCCAGTCCATTCACACCCAGTCCATTCACACCCAGTCCATTCACACCCAGTCCATTCACTCACAATCCATTCACACCCAGTCCATTCACAACCAATCCATTCACTCCCAGTCCATTCACACCCAATCCATTCACACCCATTTCATTTACACCCAGCCCATTCGCTCCAAGTCCATTTACACCCAGTCCATTCACACCTGCTCCATTCTCACCCACCCCATTCAAAGCCAGTCCATTCACACCCAGTCCATTCACACCCACTCCATTCACACCCAGTCCATTCACTCCCAGTCCATTCACACCTGCTCCATTGACACCCACTCCATTCACATCCAGTCCATTCACACCCAGTCCATTCACACCCAGTCCATTCACGCCCACTCCATTCACACCCAGTCCATTCACTCCCAGTCCATTCACACCTGCTCCATTCACATACACTCCATTCACATCCAGTCCATTCACACCCAGTCCATTCACACCCGTTCCTTTCACACCCACTCCATTCACATCCATTCCATTCACACCCAGTCCATTCACACCCAGTCCATTCACACCCAGTCCATTCACTCCCAGTCCATTCACACCTGCTCCATTCACATCCAGTCCATTCACAGCCAGTCCATTCACACCCAGTCCATTCACTCCCAGTCCAGTCACTCCCAGTCCATTCACTCCCAGTCCAGTAACTCCCAGTCCATTCACACCCAGTCCTATTCACTCCCAGTCCAGTCACTCCCAGTCCATTCACTCTCACTACATTCACACCCAGTCCATTCACACCCAGTCCATTCACACCCAGTCCATTCACACCCAGTCCATTCACACCCAGTCCATTCACTCCCAGTCCATTCACACCCAGTCCATTCACACCCAGTACATTCACACCCAGTCCGTTCACACCCAGTCCATTCACACCCAGTCCATTCACTACCAGTCCATTCACACCCGCTCCATTCCAACTCAGTCCATTCACACACAGTCCATTCACATCCAGTCCATTCACTCCCAGTCCATTCACTCCCAGTCCATTCACACCCTCTCCATTCACACCCAGTCCATTCCACCGAGTCCATTCACTCCCAGTCCACTCACACCCAGTCCATTCACTCCCAGTCCAGTCACTCCCAGTCCATTCACACCCGCTCCATTCCAACCCAGTCCATTCACTCCCAGTCCATTCATTCCCAGTCCATTCACTCCCAGTCCATTCGCCCCCACTCCATTCACACCCACTCCATTCACACCCACTCCATTCACACCCACTCCATTCACACCCAATCCATTCACTCCCACTCCATTCACTCCCAGTCCATTCACACCCAGTCCATTCGCTTAAAGTCCATTTACACCCAGTCCATTCACACCCGCTCCATTCACACCCACCCCATTCAAACCCAGTCCATTCACACCCAGTCCATTCACACCCACTCCATTCACACCCAGTCCATTCACTCCCAGTCCATTCACACCTGCTCCATTCACACCCACTCCATTCAAAGCCAGTCCATTCACACCCAGTCCATTCACACCCACTCCATTCACACCCAGTCCATTCACTCCCAGTCCATTCACACCTGCTCCATTCTCACCCACCCCATTCAAAGCCAGTCCATTCACACCCAGTCCATTCACACCCACTCCATTCACACCCAGTCCATTCACTCCCAGTCCATTCACACCTGCTCCATTGACACCCACTCCATTCACATCCAGTCCATTCACACCCAGTCCATTCACACCCGCTCCTTTCACACCCACTCCATTCACATCCAGTCCATTCACACCCAGTCCATTCACACCCAGTCCATTCACACCCATTCCATTCACTCCCAGTCCATTCACACCTGCTCCATTCACATCCAGTCCATTCACAGCCAGTCCATTCACACCCAGTCCATTCACTCCCAATCCAGTCACCCCCAGTCCATTCACACCCAGTCCATTCACTCCCAGTCCATCACTCCCAGTCCAGTCACTCCCAGTCCATTCACTCTCAGTACATACACACCCAGTCCATTCACACCCAGTCCATTCACACCCAGTCCATTCACACCCAGTCCATTCACACCCAGTCCATTCACACCCAGTTGATTCACTCCCAGTCCATTCACATCCAGTCCATTCACACCCAGTACATTCACACCCAGTCCGTTCACACCCAGTCCATTCACACCCAGTCCATTCACTACAAGTCCATTCACTCCCGCTCCATTCCAACTCAGTCCATTCACACCCAGTCCATTCGCATCCAGTCCATTCACTCCCAGTCCATTCACACCCACTCCATTCACACCCAGTCCATTCCACCGAGTCCATTCACTCCCAGTCCACTCACACCCAGTCCATTCACTCCCAGTCCATTCACTCCCGGTCCATTCACTCCCACTCCATTCACTCCCAGTCCATTCACTCCCAGTCCATTCACTCCCAGTCCAGTCACTCCCAGTCCATTCACTCCCAGTCCATTCACTCCCAGTCCATTCACACCCACTCCATTCACTCCCAGTCCATTCACTCCCAGTCCATTCACTCCCAGTCCAGTCACACCCAGTCCATTCACTCCCAGTCCAGTCACTCCCAGTCCATTCACTCCCAGTCCATTCACTCCCAGTCCAGTCACTCCCAGTCCTTTCACTCCCAGTCCATTCACACCCGCTCCATTCGCTCCCAGTCCATTCAACCCCAGTCCATTCACTCCCAGTCCAGTCACTCCCAGTCCATTCACACCCGCTCCATTCCAACCCAGTCCATTCACTCCCAGTCCATTCATTCCCAGTCCATTCACTCCCAGTCCATTCACACCCAATCCATTCACTCCCACTCCATTCACTCCCAGTCCATTCACACCCAGTCCATTCACTCCCAGTCCATTCGCCCCCACTCCATTCGCACCCACTCCATTCACACCCACTCCATTCACACCCACTCCATTCACTCCCACTCCATTCACTCCCAGTCCATTCACTCCCAGTCCATTCACTCCCACTCCATTCACACCCAGTCCATTCACTCCCAGTCCAGTCACTCCCAGTCCATTCACTCCCAGTTCATTCACACCTGCTCCATTCACTCCCAGTCCATTCACACCCACTCCATTCACTCCCAGTCCATTCACACCCAGTCCAGTCACTCCCAGTCCATTCACACCCACTCCATTCACTCCCAGTCCATTCACTCCCAGTCCAGTCACGCCCAGTCCATTCACTCCCAGTCCATTCACTCCCAGTCCAGTCACTCCCAGTCCATTCACTCCCAGTCCATTCACTCCCAGTCCATTCACACCCGCTCCATTCCAACCCAGTCCATTCACACCCGCTCCATTCCAACCCAGTCCATTCACACCCAGTCCAGTCACTCCCAGTCCATTCACACCCTTTCCATTCACTCCCAGTCCAGTCACTCCCAGTCCAGTCACTCCCAGTCCAGTCACTCCCAGTCCAGTCACTCCCAGTCCATTCACACCCGCTCCATTCCAACCCAGTCCATTCACACCCGCTCCATTCCAACCCAGTCCATTCACACCCAGTCCAGTCACTCCCAGTCCATTCACACCCTCTCCATTCACACCCAGTCCAATCACACCCAGTCCATTCACACCCAGTCCATTCACACCCAGTCAAATAACTCCTATTCCCTTCACACGCAGTCCATTCACTCGCAGTCCATTCACACCCAGTCCATTCACTCCCAGTCACAGGACTTGCAGATAGAGAGGAGCATTGTCAGAGGCTACAGAAGGATATCGATAGGCTGGAAATTTGGGCAAAGAAATGGCAGATGGAGTTCAATCCTGATGAATGGGAAGTGACGCATTTTGGTAGAAATAATGTAGGGAGGAGCTATACGATAAATGGCAGAACCATAAAGGGTATAGATACGCAGAGGGACCTGAGTGTGCAAGTCCACAGATCCTTGAAGGTGACGTCACAGGTGGAGAAGGGAGTTGTCCATTCACACCCAGTCCATTCACTCCCAGTCCATTCACACCCAGTCCATTCACACCCAGTCCATTCACACCCAGTCCATTCACTCACAATCCATTCACACCCAGTCCATTCACAACCAATCCATTCACTCCCAGTCCATTCACACCCAATCCATTCACACCCATTTCATTTACACCCAGCCCATTCGCTCCAAGTCCATTTACACCCAGTCCATTCACACCTGCTCCATTCTCACCCACCCCATTCAAAGCCAGTCCATTCACACCCAGTCCATTCACACCCACTCCATTCACACCCAGTCCATTCACTCCCAGTCCATTCACACCTGCTCCATTGACACCCACTCCATTCACATCCAGTCCATTCACACCCAGTCCATTCACACCCAGTCCATTCACGCCCACTCCATTCACACCCAGTCCATTCACTCCCAGTCCACTCACACCTGCTCCATTCACATACACTCCATTCACATCCAGTCCATTCACACCCAGTCCATTCACACCCGTTCCTTTCACACCCACTCCATTCACATCCATTCCATTCACACCCAGTCCATTCACAACCAGTCCATTCACACCCAGTCCATTCACTCCCAGTCCATTCACACCTGCTCCATTCACATCCAGTCCATTCACAGCCAGTCCATTCACACCCAGTCCATTCACTCCCAGTCCAGTCACTCCCAGTCCATTCACTCCCAGTCCAGTAACTCCCAGTCCATTCACACCCAGTCCTATTCACTCCCAGTCCAGTCACTCCCAGTCCATTCACTCTCAGTACATTCACACCCAGTCCATTCACACCCAGTCCATTCACACCCAGTCCATTCACACCCAGTCCATTCACACCCAGTCCATTCACTCCCAGTCCATTCACACCCAGTCCATTCACACCCAGTACACTCACACCCAGTCCGTTCACACCCAGTCCATTCACACCCAGTCCATTCACTACCAGTCCATTCACACCCGCTCCATTCCAACACAGTCCATTCACACACAGTCCATTCACATCCAGTCCATTCACTCCCAGTCCATTCACTCCCAGTCCATTCACACCCTCTCCATTCACACCCAGTCCATTCCACCGAGTCCATTCACTCCCAGTCCACTCACACCCAGTCCATTCACTCCCAGTCCATTCACTCCCGGTCCATTCACTCCCAGTCCATTCACACCCAGTCCATTCACACCCAGTCCATTCACACCTACTCCATTCACACCCACTCCATTCACACCCAGTCCATTCACACCCGCTCCATTCCAACCCAGTCCATTCACACCCACTCCATTCACACCCACTCCATTCACACTCACTCCATTCACACCCAGTCCATTCACACCCGCTCCATTCCAACCCAGTCCATTCATTCCTAGTCCATTCACACCCACTCCATTCACACCCACTCCATTCACACCCACTCCATTCACTCCCAGTCCATTCACTCCCAGTCCATTCACACCCGCTCCATTCACTCCCAGTCCATTCACTCCCAGTCCAGTCACTCCCAGTCCAGTCACTCCGAGTCCAGTCACTCCCAGTCCATTCACACCCGCTCCATTCACATCCACTCCATTCACACCCACTCCATTCACACCCACTACATTCACACCCAATTCATTCACTCCCACTCCATTCACTCCCAGTCCATTCACACCCACTCCATTCACTCCCAGTCCATTCAATCCCAGTCCATTCGCCCCCACTCCATTCACACCCACTCCATTCACACCCACTCCATTCACACCAACTCCATGCACTCCCACTCCATTCACTCCCTGTCCATTCACTCCCAGTCCATTCACTCCAAGTCTAGTCACTCCCAGTCCATTCACTCCCAATCCATTCACACCCGCTCCATTCACTCCCAGTCCATTCACACCCACTCCATTCACTCCCAGTCCATTCACTCCCAGTCCATTCACTCCCAGTCCCGTCACGCCCAGTCCATTCACTCCCAGTCCATTCACTCCCAGTCCAGTCACTCCCAGTCCAGTCACTCCCAGTCCATTCACACCCGCTCCATTCCAACCCAGACCATTCACACCCACTCCATTCAACCCGGTCCATTCACACACGGTCCATTCACACCCGCTCCATTCCAACCCAGTCCATTCACTCCCAGTCCATTCACACCCACTCCATTCACACCAAGTCCATTCACACCCAGTCCATTCACACCCAGTCCATTTACTCCCGGTCCAGTCACTCCTAGTCCAGTCACTCCCAGTCCATTCACACCCAGTCCATTCACTCCCAGTCCATTCACTCCAAGTCCATTCACTCCCAGTCCATTCACACCCAGTCCATTCACACGCAATCCATTCACTCCCAGTCCATGAACACCCAGTCCTTTCACACACACTCCATTCACACTCAATCCATTCACTCCCAGTCCATGAACACCCAGTCCATTCACACCCAGTCCATTCACTCCCTGTCCATTCACACCCGGTCCATTCCCTCCCAGTCCATTTACACCCAGTCCATTCACACACACGCCATTCACTCCCAGTCCATGAACACCCAGTCCATTCACACCCAGTCCATTCACTCCCAGTCCATTCACACCCGGTCCATTCACTCCCAGTCCATTTACACCCAGTCCATTCACACACACTCCATTCGCTCCAAGTCCATTTACACCCAGTCCATTCACACCCTCTCCATTCACACCCGGTCCATTCACTCCCAGTCCATTTACACCCAGTCCATTCACTCCCAGTCCATTTACACCCAGTCCATTCGCTCCAAGTCCATTTACACCCAGTCCATTCACACCCGCTCCATTCACACCCACCCCATTCAAACCCAGTCCATTCACACCCAGTCCATTCACACCCACTCCATTCACACCCAGTCCATTCACTCCCCGTCCATTCACACCTGCTCCATTCACACCCACTCCATTCACACCCAGTCCATTCACTCCCAGTCCATTCACTCCCAGTCCATTCACACCTGCTCCATTCACACCCACTCCATTCACACCCAGTCCATTCACTCCCAGTCCATTCACACCCGCTCCTTTCACACCCACTCCATTCACATCCAGTCCATTCACACCGAGTCCATTCACACCCGCTCCATTCACAACCACTCCATTCGCACCCTGTCCATTCACACCCAGTCCATTCACTCCCAGTACATTCACACCGAGTCCATTCGCACCCAGTCCATTCACACCCAGTCCATTCACTCCCAGTCCATTCACACCCTGTCCATTCACACCCAGTCCATTCACACCTGCTCCATTCACACCCACTCCATTCACATCCAGTCCATTCACAGCCAGTCCATTCACACCCGTTCCATTCACACCCAGTCCATTCACTCCCAGTCCATTCACTCCCAGTGCATTTACTCCCCGTCCATTCACACCCAGTCCATTTACACCCAGTCCATTCACTCCCAGTCCATTCACACCCAGTCCATTGACTCCCAGTCCATTCACTCCCTGTCCATTTACACCCAGTCCATTCACTCCCAGTCCATTCACACCCAGTCCATTGACTCCCAGTCCTTTCACTCCCAGTGCATTTACTCCCCGTCCATTCACTCCCAGTCCATTTACACCCAGTCCATTCACTCCCAGTCCATTCACACCCAGCCCAGTGACTCCCAGTCCATTCACTCCCAGTCCATTCACACCCAGTCCATTGACTCCCAGTCCATTCACTCCCAGTCCATTCACACTCAGTCCATTCACTCCCAGTGCATTCACTCCCAGTCCATTCACACCCACTCCATTCACACCTGAACTAATCTGTGATCTGTTCCAGTCCAATGTTACCCTCAACCACTCCAACGAGGTTGATTTCTGTTCCCTGTTTGAGCAGAGCACAGATATGCTGCTGGACACAGTGCAGCAGGTCAGACTTAGATGTTCAGTCCTCAGTTTGATTGAGGGATGAAATAGAAATGTAAAACATATGGAAAATGTAACATTGAGTTTTTCCAATCTCGACTCAGTTCCAAATACCTCAAATCCATGACACAGAACACCCACGATTGTCATTGATACGAGATAATTTGACTGTGTCGGGAAGGGAAGATGTTGGGAAAGGTGAATGGTGAGCTGCAACTGAGAGGGATGGTGGGAATTCTTGTCTGGTTGTAGCCCAAGATATACCCTTCTCCAAAAATCATCATGCCAAATGGAGTGTTTAAACTCCACAAAAATGTTCATTACTTTGACATCTTCATCCCTCATTTTGATGGACATATCAAATATAACCACAATTATCATTTTAAATATACATACCTGATTCGATAATTGTGATCCTCTGGAAACCCTACCTCAGCTACACATATTGGATTGTTACTTTTTAAAAATTCATTCATAGGACATGGGCGGCGCTGGCTGGCCAGCATTTATTGCCTATCCCGAGCTGCCCTTGAGAAGGTGATGGTGAGCTGCCTTCTGGAATTGCTGCAGTCCACATGCTATGGGTTGACCCACAATGCCATGAGGGAGGAAATTGCAGGATTTTGACCTGGCGACTGCAAAGAAACGGCGATATATTTCCAAATCAGGATGATGAGTGGCTTGGAGGGGAACTTGTAGGTGGTGGTGTTCCCATGTACCTGCTGCCCTACTAGGTGGCAGTGGTCGTGGGTTTGGAAGGTGCTCTCTAAGGTTCTTCGGTTAATTGTTTTTGTGCCTGTGGTGAACCATCGTTGGTTCCCACCAGGTAGTGCTGAGCCAGGGTCTGGCCAGTACTATGAGTCTGCATATATGTTACTGTTGGGGTTAGGGTTGGGCTGTTCTACCTGTAATATAGTTATTATGGTACATCCCCGTCGGGCTCCGCCTCCTGGGAGAGGTATAAAGGTCACTGCTCTGTCTGGGACCCTTCAGTCTGGGATCGTGTATTATATATGGTAGCTCTATTGTAGTAGTTAATAAAAGCCTTTATTTCCTCGAGCATCTCTAGCCTCGTGAGTTATATCGCGCATCAATTTTATTGACTACTAATTGAACTCTCGTCGTTGAAAAAAAAAGAAAACGACACAGAGAGCATGGAGCAAATGCTTAAACCCGAACGGCTTACGCTGGACCCACGTGCGGCGGGCGCCTCGAACACCTTCGACCACTGGGTGAAATGTTTTCAGGATTACCTCGAAGCCTCCGCAGCGGTCACCACCGACGCCGACAGACTCCGGGTCCTCCACGCGAGGGTAAGCGACGCTGTATATTTAGCGATCCGTGCGGCCACCGACTACAAAAGGGCCCTCGAGCTTCTTAAGAAGCGCTACATTAAACCGCCGAACGAGATGCATGCTCGATATCTCTTAGCCACTCGACGACGGCAGCCCGGCGAAACGACGGAACAGTATGCGTGCGAGCTCCTACAGCTAGCCAGGGGCTGTAACTGCAAAGCAGTGTCAGCAGACCAGAACATGAATGAACTCGCTCAAGATGCGTTTGTGGCGGGAAGCGGATCGTCTTATATCCGACTTCGGCTGTTGGAGCAAGGTAATCTCGATCTCACTAAGTCTATAGAGCTAGCGGATACGCTAGAAACGGCCTCCAAAAGCCTGGCGATGTATCCCGATGACCACGTGGAGACAGCGTGGTAGGGGCAGTCACAGACCCCACTTCATCCAGCGGGTCCGAAAAGCTGCGTGATGGCGTTCCCACCCTCGGGCCTGACGACGGCAGCAGCTCCGGGCGGCCCGTGGTGTTACTTCTGTGGGGGAGTGAAGCACACTCGGCAGCGATGTCCCGCTAAAGCGGTGTTGTGCTCCACCTGCGGCAAGAAGGGGCATTATTCGAAGGTATGTCAATCCAAACTTACATCCAGGAACAGCAGTGCAGCGTGTGACTCCCCAGAGCCGGTTTCCTCGTCGTCGGCATCGTCAAGGGTTTCTTCCACGTGCGAGGCCAGGACATCGCCATTCCAGATGACGGAGTCGCAAGAGACGCGCGACCACCAGAGGTCGCTGATTTTGGTGCCATCGCCCACGTGCGACCTATGGGAGCAGCCATGTTGGTCGGCACTGACCGCGAATGACCAGCAGAGGTCGCCATCATCCATCTCAGCTGCCTGCAGTGGCGCTCACGAACCAACGGTGGCGTCAATCATCCTGGACCAGGCAAAGCCTCACAGACTCGACAAGTCCATGATGGACATACAGGTAAACAAACGCACGATTTATTGTCTGTTTGACAGCAGGAGCACAGAGAGCTTTATTCACCCAGACGCCGTGAAGCGGTGTGGCCTCCAGATCCAGCCTGTCAAGCAGACAATTTCGATGGCGTCAAGGTCCCGGTCTGTCACCGTGCTAGGGAGTTGCGTGGTAAATCTAACGGTGCAGGGCACGGTTTACGAGAGCTTCAAGCTCTTGGTGTTACCGCACCTTTGCGCGCCAATACTCCTCGGACTAAATTTCATGGTCCACTTGAAGAGTGTAACCCTACAGTACGGTGGGCCACTCCCTCTGCTTTCAGTGGGAGAACAGCAGCCTCCAAATTGCCCAACGCGCTCCACCTGTAGCCTCTCGACGCTTAAGATTACCACACCCTCCTTATTCCAGAACCTCGTGCCAGGCTGCAAGCCCATTGCGACTAAGAGTAGGCATTACAGCGCAGAGGATCGGATCTTCATTCGATATGAGGTTCAGCGGCTCCTCAAGGAAGGGATCATACAACCTAGTGCTAGTCCTTGGAGAGTGCAGGTCGTGGTGGTCAAGAGTGGGAACAAACCCCGGATGGTCATAGACTATAGTCAGACCATTAACAGATATACGCAGCTGGATGCAGCTCCCGCGCATTTCTGACATGGTCAACTAGATTGCGCAGTACCGGGTGTTCTCCACCATCGACCTAAAGTCTGCCTACCACCAGCTCCCCATTCACCCAGAGGACCGACAATACACGGCTTTTGAGGCGGATGGTCGCTTGTACCATTTTCTAAGGGTTCCTTTTGGTGTCACCAATGGGGTCTCGGTCTTTCAGCGTGCTATGGACCGAATGGTGGACCATAACGGACTGCGGGCTATCTTCCCGTACCTGGATAACGTCACCATCTGCGGCCATGACCAGCAGGACCACGACACAAATCTCCTTATGTTCCTACGCACTGCATCTCACCTGAATCTGACCTACTACAGGGAGAAGTGTGTATTTCACACACGTCGCCTAGCTATCCTCGGATACGTGGTGGAAAACGGGGTCATTGGCCCTGATCCAGACCGTATGCGTTCCCTCCTCGAACTTCCCCTGCCCACGAGCATAAAAGCACTAAGAAGATGCTTAGGCTTCTTCTCTTACTATGCACAGTGGGTTCCCAATTACGCCGACAAAGCCCGTCCGCTCATCAAGTCTACCTCTTTTCCCCTAGCACCAGAGGCTCGTTTGGCCTTTGAAAAACTAAAAGCCGACATCGCGAAAGCCACGATGCACGCTATCGATGAGTCCATCCCCTTTCAGGTGGAGAGTGATGCATCTGATTTTGCCCTGGCCGCCACACTTAACCAGGCGGGCAGGCCCGTCGCCTTTTTCTCTCGCACCCTCCAAGGCCCCGAAATTCGGCATTCAGCGGTGGAAAAGGAGGCCCAGGCCATTGTGGAGGCCGTCCGGCATTGGCGCCATTACTTGGCGGGAAAACGGTTCTCCCTGCTCACGGACCAGCGGTCCGTGGCGTTCATGTTCAATAACACGTTACGGGGCAAGATCAAGAACGATAAGACCTTGAGGTGGAGAATCGAACTCTCCACCTATAATTACGACATCATGTATCGTCCAGGGAAACTCAACGAGCCCTCGGATGCCCTGTCGCGTGGAACATGCGCCAGTATGCAGGAGAATCAATTGCAGACTCTCCACAATGACCTCTGCCATCCGGGGGTCACTCGGCTCTACCACTTCATAAAAGCCCGGAATCTACCCTACTCGGTGGAGGATGTCAGGTCCATAACCAGAAGCTGCCGGGTATGCGCGGAATGCAAACCGCACTTTTACCGACCTGACAGGGCACAACTTGTTAAGGCCACTCGTCCCTTCGAAAGACTGAGTGTAGATTTTAAGGGCCCCCTTCCCTCGACAGATCGGAATGTGTATTTCCTCAATGTGGTTGATGAGTACTCACGATTCCCTTTTGTCATTCCCTGTTCTGACATGACCGCTGTCACGGTTATCAAGGCATTTCGTGATCTTTTCACCCTGTTCGGTTACCCCTGTTACATCCACAGCGATAGGGGCTCGTTGTTCATGAGCGATGACTTGAGGCAATACCTGCTCTCATATGGGATTGCCTCTAGTAGAACCACGAGCTACAACCCTAGGGGTAACGGACAGGTGGAACGTGAGAATGCTACAGTCTGGAAGGCTGTCTTACTGGCGTTGAAGTCAAAAAGCCTTAGTCTCCCGTTGGCAAGAGGTACTCCCTGATGCGCTCCACTCCATACGCTCACTCCTGTGTACGGCAACCAACGCTACTCCCCATGAGAGACTGTTTTCATTCCCTCGGAAGTCTTCCTCTGGGCCCTCATTACCATCTTGGTTTGACGTACTCAGGACCTGTCCTCCTGCGACGACATGTTAGGACCCGCAAATCCGACCCTTTGGTTGAACAGGTCCATCTCCTCCACGCCAATGCTCAGTATGCCTATGTGGCATACCCTGACGGGCGAGAGGACACGGTCTCGATTCGAGACCTGGCGCCAGCAGGAGGCTTGGAAACCCCTGTCGCTCCCATACCTCCTGTTAGAGACCCCCCAACTATTGTTTCCCCTCCTGACACGGCGCGGGCAGCATCGGAACCATCACTTAACCCTTTTACTCCCGTGTACAGCTTGCCTGAGTCTAGGAGATGGTCGCCACTTCAAGGCGTGTCCGAGTTCAGCGGATTGTCACCACCTCGGGGTCTACCGGCCCGTGAGACATTGGAGGAGCCGTTGGACACCGCCTTGGGGAGAACGCCACCGCGAGTGCCTACACCGGTGTCATCGCCGGTGTTGAGGAGGTCACAACGACGGTGCGGTCCCCCTGACCGTCTAAACTTATAAACTGATGACCAATTGTTCTGTGGTTTCTTTTGTACCCCGCCGGCCTTTGTCTTCAAAGGAGGGGTGAATGTGGTGAACCATCGTTGGTTCCCGCCAGGTAGTACTGAGCCAGGGTCTGGCCAGTACTATGAGTCTGTATATATGTTACTGTTGGGGTTAGGGATGGGCTGTTCTACATGTTACTGTTGGGGTTAGGGTTGGGCTGTTCTACCTGTAATATAGTTATTATGGTACATCCCAGTCGGGCTCCGCCTCCTGGGAGAGGTATAAAGGTCACTGCTCTGTCTGGGACCCCTCAGTCTGGGATCGTGTATTATATATGGTAGCTCTATTGTAGTAGTCAATAAAAGCCTTTATTTCCTCGAGCATCTCTAGCCTCATGAGTTATATCGCGCATCAGTGCCCAACATGTGTAAACGCCCATGGAGAATTGTAAGCTGAAGATGTGGGTGGGATTTTGAGTGGCAGGAGAATAATACCATTGGAATCACTGGTGTGTTGAGATCCTGACAGCTTCCACAGTGAAACCGAATGTGATCTGCAGCAAGTGGGAATCCCCTGTGGAGAAGGTGAGCCTACCCTTTAAAAATGTTACTGCTCACCCATTGCTTCTCTATCCCAGGATTCTGAATTCAAAGCATGTTCACAGATCTTACAGGCTTCCAAAAACTCTTCAGGGGAAACAAGTCATGAAGACAATCGGAATTTGATAGGTCCAGACAACTGACAGGCAAGAAATGTTTCAAATACTGAGAAAAGAGTTGCTTCTTCGCCAAAGTGGAAGGACTTTTTTATTCCTGCAAGTCAGTATTTGTTGTCCATCCCTAATTACCCTTGGGAAAGCGGTTGTGAGCTGTCTTCTTGACCCGCTGCAGTCTGTGTGGTGTGGGTCCACCCACAGTGCTCTTAGGGAGGCAGTTCCAGGATTGTGACCCAGTGACAGTGAAGGAACGGCCAATATATTTCCAAGTCATGATGGTGACTATCTTGGAGGGGAACTTGCAGGTGGTGGTGTTCCCAGGTATCTACAGCCCTTGTCCTTCTAAATGGTAGAATTTTTGGATTTAAAATGCACTATTAAAGGAGCCTTGGTGAGTTGTTGCAGTGCACCTTGTAGATGGTAGTGTACATCAATGGTGAAGGGAGTGAATGTTGGAGGTGATTGATGGGGTACCAATCTAGCAACAACTTTGTCCTGGATGGTGTCACACTTCTTGAGTGTGGTTGGAGCTGCACTCATCCAGGCAAGTGGGGAATATTTCATCACACTCCTGACTTGTACCTTGTAGATGATGGTCAGGCATTGGGGAGTCAGGTGGTGAGTTATTCACCGCAGGATTCCCAGTCTTTGACCTGCTCTTGTATGGCTAGTCCAGCTCAGTTTCTGGTCAATGGCAGCACCCCCAGGATGTTGATAGTGGGGGATTCAGCAATGGTAATGCTATTGGATGACAAGGGGCAATGGTTAGATCCTCTAATGCTGGGGATGGTCATTGCCTGACACTTGTATGGTGCGATTGTTACTTGCTACCTGTCAGCCCAAAACTGGATATTGTCCAGGTCTTATTGCATTTGGGCAGGAGCTGCTTCAGTGTCTAAGCAGTTAAGATTTAAACTGCAAATTGTGCAGTCATCAGCGAACATTCCCACTTCTGATCATTGACAACACCATCCCGCACTTTGCTGATGATTGAGAGTAGTATTTAGCTGGGTTGCATTTGTCCTGTTTCATGTACAGGTCATAGCTGGCAACTTTCCACATTGCCGGGTAGATTCCAGTCATGTTGCTGTACTACGGGCACAGCAAGTTCCAGACAGCAAGTCTTCACTACCATTGCTGGAATATTATCAGAGCCCTTAGCCTTTTCAGTAATTCGCACCTTCAGCCATTTCATAGAATCCCTATAGTGCAGAAGGAGACCATTCAGCCCATCGAGTTTGCACCAAGATAATCCCACCCAGATTCTATCCTCGTAACCACACATATCTACCCTGCTAATCCCCTAGCATAGAGTCAATTTAGCATAGCCAATCAAGCTAACCCGCACATCTTTGGACTGTGGGAGGAAACTGGAGCACCCGGAGGAAACGCACCGAGACACGGAGAAAACGTGCAGACTCCACACAGACAATGATCCAAGCCGGGAATCGATTACCCCGCTAATCCCTCTAACCTACGCATCCCGGGACACTAAGGGGCAATTTATCATGGCTGATCAACCTAACCCGCACATCTTTGGAGGAAACTGGAGCACCCGGAGGAAACCCACGCAGACACGGAGAGAACGTGCAAACTCCACGCGGACAGTGACCCGAGGCCGGAAGTGAACCCGGGTCCCTGGCGCTGTGAGGCAGCACTGCTAACCACTGTGCCACTGTGCCACCCTATTTCTTGATATCACATGGAGTAAATCAAATTGGGTGAAGACTGGCATCTGTGATGCTGGGGACCTCCAGAGGAGGCCGAGATGGATCATCCACTCAGAGCTGAAAATGGTTGTATACGAACATACAAACAAGGAGCAGGTGTAGGTTCCTCAGTCTGCTCCGCCATTTGATAAGATCATGACTGATCTGATATTAACCCCAAATCTACATTCCACCTACCCTAGTAACCTAGCACTGCCTTTTTTAACAAGAATCTATCCACCTCCGTCTTAAAAATATCAAAGACTCTGCTTTCACCGCCTTTCCAGAAAGTGAGTCCCCATGTGGCACACCACTCATTCCATCTTGTCAACCTGAGAAAGACCCTCTTACACCTACTCTTTGCTTGCTGTTAGTCTGCCATTCTTCAATCCATGCCAGAATGTTACCCCTATAATGTGAGCTTTTTATTTTCCCCAGTAACTCTTGCTGTAGCACTTTATCAAATCCTGTCTGGAAATCTAAGTACAGTACATCCACACATTCCCCTTTATCCACATGCTGGATTTCCACATAAACAGAGAATCCCAGAGTCTTCATCAAAGCCCAATCAAGGTAGGACTTTCATGGTGAATGGCAAGACCTTCGGGAGTATCGTGGAACAGAGAGATCTTGGAGTTCAGGTGCATGGTTCACTAAAGTGGAGACACAGGTAGATAGGGCAGTGAAGAAGGCTTTTGGCATGCTGGCCTTCATCAGCCAGGGCATTGGGTATAGAAGTTGGGAAGTTATGTTGCAGTTGTACAGGATGTTGGTGAGGTCGCATCTGGAGTATTTTGGTTGCCTTGCTATAGGAAAGCTGCCGGAGGAAGTGGTTGAGGCAGGGACATTGACAGCATTCAAAAGGCATTTGGACAGATACATGGATAGGAAAGGTTTAGAGGGATATGGGCCAAATGCAGGCAAATGGGGTTAGTTTCGATGGGCATTTTGGTTGGCATGGACCAATTTGGGCCAAAGGGCCTGTCTCCGTGTCATAGATTCTATGATTCTATGATAACCAAAAAAAAATTAATTCCACCGATGTCCAGTTGGTCATCAACTAGCGGAAGACATGTCTCTCTAAGAATCAAAGCTAGTGGCCCGGTTTCCTCTGAATTGGGATGACTCAGGGGCCCACCAATTGTGGTGGGTATGCCCGATTTCTGGGATTCCCACCTCTATTCTATTCCTGACAATGTTTGCTGGCATGGAATAAGTTGTCAACCCTCACACAGAGGACTGGGCATTTAAGTTTCAAGGATACAAAGTGTTCAGAGAAAACAGGGAAAGCTAAAGAGAGTTGGAGTGCCAGCAGTGATTACGGAAGATGCTACATTGGAAAAGAGGGCAAGGAAGAACCTATTTAGTCAAAATTGAGAAGGAAGAGAGATATGATTACATAGAACATAGAACATAGAACATTACAGCGCAGAACAGGCCCTTCGGCCCACGATGTTGCACCGACCAGTTAAAAAAAAACTGTGACCCTCCAACCTAAACCAATTTCTTTTCGTCCATGAACCTATCTACGGATCTCTTAAACGCCCCCAAACTAGGCGCATTTACTACTGATGCTGGCAGGGCATTCCAATCCCTCACCACCCTCTGGGTAAAGAACCTACCCCTGACATCGGTTCTATAACTACCCCCCCTCAATTTAAAGCCATGCCCCCTCGTGCTGGATTTCTCCATCAGAGGAAAAAGGCTATCACTATCCACCCTATCTAAACCTCTAATCATCTTATATGTTTCAATAAGATCCCCTCTTAGCCGCCGCCTTTCCAGCGAAAACAATCCCAAATCCCTCAGCCTCTCCTCATAGGATCTCCCCTCCATACCAGGCAACATCCTGGTAAACCTCCTCTGCACCCTCTCCAAAGCCTCCACATCCTTCCTGTAATGTGGGGACCAGAACTGCACACAGTACTCCAAGTGCGGCCGCACCAGAGTTGTGTACAGTTGCAACATAACGCTACGACTCCTAAATTCAATCCCCCTACCAATAAACGCCAAGACACCATATGCCTTCTTAACAACCTTATCTACTTGATTCCCAACTTTCAGGGATCTATGCACACATACACCTAGATCCCTCTGCTCCTCCACACTATTCAAAGTCCTCCCGTTAGCCCTATACTCAACACAACTGTTATTCCTACCAAAGTGAATTACCTCACACTTCTCCGCATTAAACTCCATCCGCCACCTCTCGGCCCAACTTTGCAACCTGTCTAAGTCTTCCTGCAAACTACGACACCCTTCCTCACTGTCTACCACACCACCGACTTTGGTGTCATCAGCAAATTTGCTAATCCACCCAACTATACCCTCATCCAGATCATTAATAAATATTACAAACAGCAGTGGCCCCAAAACAGATCCCTGAGGTACACCACTTGTAACCGCACTCCATGATGAATATTTACTATCAACCACCACCCTCTGTTTCCTATCCGCTAGCCAATTCCTGATCCAATTTCCTAGATCACCCCCAATCCCATACATCTGCATTTTCTGCAGAAGCCTACCATGGTGAACCTTATCAAACGCCTTACTAAAATCCATATATACCACGTCCACTGCCTTGCCCCCATCCACCTCCTTGGTCACTTTCTCAAAAAACTCAATAAGGTTAGTAAGGCACGACCTACCTGCCACAAAACCATGCTGACTATCACCTATCAATTCATTACTCTCCAAATAACTATAAATCCTATCCCTTATAATTTTTTCCAACATCTTGCCGACAACAGAAGTGAGACTCACCGGTCTATAATTCCCGGGGAAGTCTCTGTTCCCCTTCTTAAACAATGGGACAACATTCGCTAACCTCCAATCTTCTGGTACTATACCAGAGGCCAACGACGACCTGAAGATCAGAGCCAGAGGCGCTGCAATCACTTCTCTTGCCTCCCAGAGAATCCTTGGATAAATCCCATCCGGACCAGGGGATTTATCTATTTTCAGACCCTCCAGAATATCCTGCACATCCTCCTTATCAACTGTAATACTGTCTATTCTACTCCCTTGCAATCCAGTGTCCTCCTCAGCTATATTCATGTCCCCTTGCGTGAACACCGAAGAGAAATATTGGTTCAATGCTTCACCAATCTCCTCCGGTTCCACACATAACTTCCCTCTGCCATCTATAACTGGCCCTAAACTTGCCCTAACCAACCTTCTGTTCTTGACATACCTATAGAACGCCTTAGGATTCTCTTTAACCCTATCCGCCAAAGTCTTCTCATGTCCCCTTTTAGCCCTTCTAAGCTCGCTCTTCAACTCCCTCTTAGCCAATCTAAAGCTTTCTAGTGCACTACCCGAGTGCTCACGTCTCATCCGAACATAAGCCTCCTTTTTCTTTTTAACCAACAAAGAAACTTTTTTGGTGCACCACGGTTCCCTAGCCCTACCAATTCCTCCTTGCCTGACAGGGACATACCTATCACAGACTCGCAGTAGCTGCTCCTTGAAAAAACTCCACATGTCGGACGTTCCCAGTCCCTGTAATCTCCTAGTCCAACCTATGTTTCCTAATTCTCTCCTAATAGCCTCATAATTACCCTTCCCCCAGCTAAAACCACTGGCCCGAGGTTCATGCCTATCCCTTTCCATCACTAAGGTGAACGTAACCGAATTGTGGTCACTATCACCAAAATGCACACCAACTTCCAAGTCTAGCACCTGGTCTGGCTCATTTCCCAGCACCAGATCCAATATAGCCTCACCTCTAGTTGGCCTGTCTACATACTGAGTCAAAAAACCTTCCTGCACGCTTTGAACAAAAACTGACCCCTCTAACGAGCTAGAGCTATAACAATTCCAGTCAATATTAGTCAAGTTAAAATCCCCCATAACAATTGCCCTATTACTTTCACTCCTAAGCAGGATTGACTCCGCAATCCTTTCCTCAACCTCTCTAGAACTTTTAGGAGGTCTATAAAAGACTCCCAACAGGGTGACCTCTCCTCTCCTATTTCTAATCTCCGCCCATACTACCTCAACAGATAAGTCCTCATCAAACCTCCTCTCTGACACTGTGATACAATCTCTGACCAATAATGCTACCCCTCCCCCTCTTCTACCTCCTTCCCTACTTCGACTAAAACATTTGAACCCCGGGACCTGCAGCATCCATTCCTGCCCCTGCTCTATCCATGTCTCTGAAATAGCCACAACATCGAAGTCCCAGGTACTGATCCACGCTGCAAGTTCACCCACTTTATTGCGAATACTCCTGGCATTGAAGTATACACATTTCAAACCCTGCTCCACCCCACCTCTGCAATGCCGTGCATTGCAGTCCCCATCCATGCATCCATACGGCACTGGGTGTGTCCCCATCCATGCATCCATACGGCACTGGGTGTGTCCTACAGCCTCCAAATAGTGAGAGAGAGAGAGAGGAGCGAATCTACAGGCAAATCAGAGATATACAAGAACTATAGAGTGGGGGTACTGGGGGAATTCAATTACTCAAATATTGATTGGGATAGCATTAGAATATAGGAAGGGGAAGAGAAGGAAATGTTGAAATCTGCTTTGGAGAATTTCCTTGATCGGTATGTTCTTGACTCAACAAGGAAAACTGGGTTGCTGGATTTGGTGCTAAGGAATGAGCTGGTCCAAGTAGACCATATGTCTTTGGGAGACCAATTGGGTAAGAGTGATCATTACATCATGAGGTTTAGATTGCCAATGGAGAAGGAAAGGAACAATCTTTGATTTTCACAGTAACTTCATTGCAGTGTTAATGTCAGCCTACTTGTGACACTAATAAATAAACTTTAAACTATAACTTTAAAAAAAAGTTAATCTCAAGTAGAACCTAGAAATTGGGCGGGGACTAATTTCAGTGAGAGGGGATCTCACCAGGGTAAAACGGAACTAAAGACTGGCAGGAAAGACTGGAACAGAACAATGGGTGGTCTATCAAGCTGGAGTTCAGGTACTCACTGAGTACATTCCAAAAAAGGGGGAAAGGTAAGGGGACCAAAAGCCAGGCTTCTTGGATGATGAGGGAGATGGAGAATATGACGAAATGTAACAAGAGAGTATCCGATGCATGTCAGATAAATTCTTCAATTGAGAGCTCTGAAAATCTTGTATTATAATCCAACCACAAGATGTTAGCAGATCATTATCATCGCTACAATAGAAAGCTCCTTCCTTGTGTCTCTGCTTGTATGTTCCAGGATCACTAACAATCAGCGTCACTTCAAATCATTGACTCCTTGGAATCCAAGAGAAATGTGACTCCCTCATTCAGAAATAGACACCTTCAAATAATTTACAATAACCAGAATTTGGCACCAGTGAAAGGCAGCTTTTCACAATATAATCGATCAATCATCCTTAATTCCAATTTAATTCAAAGTTTATTTATTAGTGTCACAAGTCAGGCTTACATTAACACTGCCACGAAGTTACTGTGAAAATTCCCTAGTCACCACACTCTGGTTCCTGTTTGTGTCAATGCACCTAACCAGCACGTCTGTCAGACTGTGGGAGGAAACCAGAACAAAAGAACAAAGAACAAAGAACAGTACAGCGCAGGAAACAGGCCCTTCGGCCCTCCAAGCCTGTGCCGCTCCTTGGTCCAACTAGACCATTCATTTGTATCCCTCCATTCACAGACTGCTCATGTGACTATCCAGGTAAGTCTTAAACGATGTCAGAGCACCCGGAGGAAACCCACATTTTAAACTGAACACATACGTCTCAAAACGTTGGGTGGCACGGTGGTACGGTGGTTAGCACTGCTGCCTCACAGCGCCAAGGACCTAGGTTCGATTCCCGGCTTGGATCACTGTCTGCGTGGAATCTGCACGTTCTCCCCGTGTCTGCGTGGGTTTCCTCCAGGTGCTCCAGTTTCCTCCCACAATCTGAAAGACGTGCTAGTTAAGTGGAGTGGCCATGCTAAATTGTCCTTTAGTGTCAGGGGGAATAGCTAGGGTAAATGCATGGGGTTATGGGGATAGGGCCTGGGTGGGATTGTTGTCGGTGCAGACTCGATGGGCCGAATGGCATCCTTCTGCTCTGTATGATTCTATGAAGTCCAGGGGCAGTGACACTGAAACAGACACATATACTGACAAAAAGTCATTCCTGTATACTTCCCTTTCACCAAGTGCCTTTCTGAATATTACTGCAACAAAAACTGACCGAAAGGTTAAATTCCACAGCAAAAGTAAAACTTGAAGCGGGCAGATCTTCCGCAGCTTGTGAGTTCTGAAGCTTTCACACCAACTCCTTTCATTTCCAGCATCATTCACCATTTTTCCCAACTCTGCATTTATGATGTTAAATTGAGATGACAACTCGACAATCTTAATACTTCCATGCAGTTTTGAACCCTAAAATGATGTCAATGAGCATGCAAAGAGCAGTCAACCAGCTCAAACAGGACATGCCATTAATCATAGATAAATGTAAAGTCACCACAGACTCCCTTTGAGAGGGGGAGAGCTGACTGGTGATGATTTAACCTGAGGATCACCACACCTCAGGCACGGGGCATAGAAACATAGAAACTAGAAGCAGGAGTAGGCCATTCGGCCTTTCAAGCCTGCTCCATCATTCATTATGATCGTGGAAAGGAATACTGGCCTCATACCTTATATCAAAGTCCCTTCTGTTGAAGCTTGCTGGTATATTGCCCCTTAGTGTCCCAAGATGTGTAGGTTAGATAGATTAGCCATGGTAAATGTGTGGGTTACAGGGATAGGGCGGAGAGGAGGACCAGGGTAAGATACTCAGAGAGTCAGTGCAGGCTTGATGGACCAAATGGCCTCCTTCTGCACTGTATGGATTCTGGGAGCTAGGAATCCTCCAAACCTCATGAAACCTTGTCAAGTTCTGTCTCCGTTGGGCAGTTAATTGCTGCTTTTCCATTCCCTTCACAGTATGCAGGGTGGTAGGAGCGTCTCTCAGCATCATGCCTGACTGTTATTGAGATATTCCTCTGCATTGTAATTCCTGTTCTGCTGCACTGCACAATACAGATTCAGCATCAGAACAATCCTGGCTGCTCCCAGTGCAAACTTCAGCTTTTTATCCCCTTCCCACTTCTACTAGCTGCTCTGAAGTCTGGAACGTGTTTTATTTCTGGTTTTAGCCTCTGCTGCTAACTGCTGAAATCTCAGGATTTGACACTGAAACGGTGATGCATTTTTTTTCACTTTTGAACATGAACCTCTTACTTTTTAATTGGACCGTCCACTAAGGACTTCAATTTCTTTCGCCATTCCTCTGTTATAATTTCCTGCTCTTTTTGATAAGGATCCTATATCCTCCACCCGCTTCCTGTCCCACCCGGCCCTTTAGATTAAAATCATGGATTAAGAAATGTCCAGACTTCATGTATATTTAATTGAAAATTCCTT
This sequence comes from Mustelus asterias, assembly GCF_964213995.1. Lineage (NCBI taxonomy): Eukaryota > Metazoa > Chordata > Chondrichthyes > Carcharhiniformes > Triakidae > Mustelus > Mustelus asterias. Next base: position 13,490,039 of record NC_135823.1, read on the forward strand.
TTAGATCATTATGGCTAAGAAAACATTCAGCCCCCAAACAAACTTGGTTCACACTTCCTCAAACCAACTCTATCATGGTGACATTCTTTGAAGATAAACTAATGAGTTAATGAACTCTGAAAAATGATTACTATAGAATCCCTACAGTGCAGAAGGAGGCCATTCGGCCCACCAAACCCTATCCCCGTAACACCACGTATTTATCCCGCTAGTCCCCCTGACACAAAGGGGCAATTTAGCATGGCCAATCAACCTAACCCGCACATCTTTGGACTGTGGGAGGAAACCAGAGCACCCGGAGGAAACCCACGCAGACACAGGGAGAACGTGCAAACTCTACACAGACACAAGGCCAGGATGGAACCCGGGTCTCTGGCACTGTGAAGCTGCAGTGCTAACCACTGTGCAGCTATGGCGGATATGTTGACCTTTGAATCCTCAAGACACTGGTGAGGTTGTCATTCAGTAATTAGTGTTATAAGTGACTAAATCAGAGTAAAGGTGTGAGAGTCTTAGTGAAAATAATCTTTGCAATCTTTGAAACTCAGCCACGGGTAAAACAGGGAACCCGCCCTTCTATTTTCTTCAAGCTAAGTGAGCAGCCAGGGACGGGGGGTGGGAAGAGTTTTTGATGGGAACTGAATAAATGGTTTTGGGGCCGGCTCATCCATGGTCCCAAACTCCTGTAATTTTCAGCACCAAGACTTTGTGATTTGAATGGATGTGTTGCAAATTGCAATGGAGTCATTTGTTAACTTTTGTTCTTGCAGAGCAAGAATTAAACTGGTGAACTAGAGGGAGTGTGTTACACCTCAGCTCCTGGCTAAAGAGCTGTCACTCAAAGCAGACTGCACAACTACAAAGAATGCCTCTGAGGTTTCCTGCAGCATTCACTTATACCTGTAAAAGAAAGAAGCGTGTCAAAATGAGTGACAGTCTGTCCCCTGATGAAATAGCCAACACTGATATTGCTTGTCATCTGCAAACATGTTAAGCAATGTGCCCAGACAGCCAGCTGACAACTCCCTTTGAAGTATTATCACATACCGACAAGGGATGCTGAATTATTCCATTCTTCACAAAGGCTAACTGCTCCCCGCCAGCTGTCAACAGAAAGCCATCTTGGAAAAAGAACAAGTGTCAAGCAAGCGAAAAAAACGTATAAATAAATAAAAGTAATGCCACACAGTCACTCAGAACGCATTTGGAAATAAAGAATGGTAGCAATCTGAATAGAAACTTTCACTTGCCATGCTAAAATCTCCATTCACAGGTCGTAGAGTCATAGAGGTTTACAGCATGGAAATAGGCCCTTCGGTAAGAGGTAAGTTCAGAGCTTCCAGCGGTTCTCTGACTCAGATTGGTGGTGGGGTAGGGGCAGGGTGGGGAGGGGGGAGGGGGGTGGCCATATCGTTCTCTCTTGGGGAGGGGGGGCAGGGAGGGAGTGCTGCCACTCTGCGGGCGATCGGTTGGGGGGGTGCAGAGGGTCGCGATCAGTCTGGGTAGCGGGGGGGTGGGTGGATAAGGGGGACAGTTATGTTGTGGGGGTGGGGCGATATCTGTGGGGGGCCCTCGCTCCCACTCCTGATGTGACAGGGGTGCATTTTTCAATTTTTTTTACTGCACATGCGCAGTTCAAAGTTCCGATCGGAGCAGCAGCGTTTCAGGCGCGATAAACCCCGCCCACAGCGCGATTCAGACCCGCGGTTTTTTTTCAGGCTGAGTGCATGTGGGGGCGCCTGAGAACAGGTTTCCAAGTCGGATCTGAATTGTGCCCAAACTTGCCCATGCTGCCCAGTTTTTACCATTAAGCTAGTCCCAATTGCCCGCGTTTGGCCCATATCCCTCTATACCCCTCTTACCCATGTAACTGTCTAAATGCTTTTTAAAAGACAAAATTGTACCTGCCTCTACTACTACCTCTGGCAGCTCATTCCAGACTCTCACCATCCTCTGTGAAGCAAATTGCCCCTCTGGACCCTTTCGCATCTCTCCCCTCTCACGTTAAACCTATGCCCTCTAGTTTTAGACTCCCCTACCTTTGGGAAAAGATATTGTCTATCTCAATGAATACCCTGTTATTCATCCTCCTCTTCCCTCTTGTCCTCTTTGTTGCTGCTGCTCCAGCCCTCCCTCACGCTGCAACCCAGGGGGGTCTGCTCCTATGGTGCCCATGATTACGAGCAAGTACTGGGACCAGGAGTCTTGTACTCATAGTTAACATCTTACCAGTATGAAGCACCACATCTTACAACCCTTCCAAAATACCCAGTACACACATTCCATCAGAATGAGTAGAAGATCACTGACAACTAACCTGCAAAGTATTGAATATCCCTTTGAAGTTACACGGGGTGGGATGGGGTGATGGCGAGGTGGTCCTTTGTGCTGATGAACACATGTTCAGCTGTGCGAGGCTAAGAGAGGGCATTAGTGGGTGAAGGGACACTGGCCTCGGAGGAGTTATTCTACACTTGAAATATCATAATATTCAAGGATGTGGGACAAATGCAGGAAAATGAGACTGGCGCAACTTTAGTGACAGTTATTATCAGTGCAGACTCGATGGGCCGAAGGGCCTTTTCTGCACTGTATGACTCCAGGATTGATATTGTAGTCTGTTAAACTTCACACATCTAATGGCCATGCTAACATTCTCACGTACATTCTCACCAAGATGGCATTCAGCCAGGCTGCACAGTGGAGACGCCATTTTGTTCCTAATCCACACATCGGGCCCGATTTTACCATTTTGATTCTAAGTGCTGAATTTGGGCACAATTCAGATCCGACTTGGAAACCTGTTCTCAGGCGCCCCCACATGCACTCAGCCTGAAAAAAACCGCAGGTCTGAATTGCACTGTGGGCGGGGTTTATCGCGCCTGAAACGCTGCTGCTCCGATCGGAACTTTCAACTGCGCATGTGCAGTAAAAAAAATTGAAAAATGCACCCCTGTCACATCAGGAGTGGGAGCGAGGGCCCCCCACAGATATCGCCCCACCCCCACAACATAACTGTCCCCCTTATCCACCCACCCCCCCGCTACCCAGACTGATCGCGACCCTCTGCACCCCCCCCCCAACCGATCGCCCGCAGAGTGGCAGCCCTCCCTCCTTGCCCCCCCCCCAAGAGAGAACGATATGGCCACCCCCCCCACCCTGCCCCTACCCCACCACCACCAATCTGAGTCAGAGAGCCGCTGGAAGCTCTGAACTTACCTCTTCAGCAGCTGGAGTGCCCGAAACAGACCTTTGCCGAGCATGCCTGTTTCGTGCCGAATCTGGATGGGCGAACGTGATGGCAAAGGGGAAATGCTGATAAGATTATCCAGCTCATTAATTCAATTTAAATGCATGCAAATGGCTGTTGTGCCCGTTTCGGGCACGGTTCAAATCACAGCCATTTTCGGGCCTCGGTAGAGTGGGCATCTACGCGGACGTGGGCACAATCGCCTCACATCCGACTTTACCAAGTTTTTGTGCCTGAAAACTGTCGCAGCGCAATGGTAAAATCAGGCCCTTGGTGTTGAAACTACCAAAAATCTCGCGCCAAATTTTGTTGCTAAAATATTTCCTGAAAGCTTGAGAGCTGACAGGTTTTCCTTCTTTTTCAGTATTTGTTTAATTTCTGACAGGCCTTCTAATCAACCGGAGTGAGGAGATGACCAGGTTACAATCACTGACAACAACTTGTACAACAGCAGTCAGTTTGATTCACTTTGTGTCCAATCTCAGACGCTGCACTCTTAAACTAAATATAAACAATGGCCGGGGTTCTCCCCCAAGAATTCTAATTGCCATTGTTTTTTTAATGGTTTTTTCAAGAGGAATCTCCCGCACTCTGAGCACTGCAGACTGCCTCAGGGAGATTCACGCTGAAAATTAGTGGTGGGGCCTATTCCTACTGGAGAGGCCGGCAGCATAGCGCTGAGTGAGCCACTGCGCACGCGCCGATCTGTCAGCGCCAAGATCAGCACATGCACAGTGGCTCCGCAATGCCAGCCCCACGACCCCCGCATCGCTGGCCCTGCGAACCCCACCGCCCCCCACGGCCTGATCGCTGGCCTCTCACAGTGTCGCCCACTCCCCCCCTCCACCGGCAGCCCCGAACCTCCAGGCAGGCCCCCCCCCCCTCACCGATGGCCAGCCCGATCAGCCCCTTCCCTCCCTCTGCCTCCAATCTCTATGCACAGTGGCAGCGGGACCCCTCAGCCCCACCAATCTTCTCCTGATAGACCCTGCCTCCAATATGCCCCACCCCCTCTGGCCCTATCCCCTTGACACAGCCCGATGCCCAGTGGGCAGTGCCAAGGTGCCTCTCAGGCATTGCCACTTTGCCCCTTGGGCAGTGCCAGGAGGCCAGGCTGGTACTGCCAGGCTGGCAATGCGCAGGGGGTACCCCCTTTACCCCCGACCTCCAGGTGGGGGGGGGGCCTCCAAGGCCTTCCTTCATTCCAGCAGGATCGAGCTGTCAGCGCTGTGTTAGTGGGGAGCTATTGTAAACCCAGGGAGTGAACCACTCCTGGCCTGGGGGAGACTCTAGGGGCCGGGAGCTTCAGTCCCGGGCCCGCTAATGAGGTTGAAATGGACATTATAATATTTAAATCAGCTCTGCGCCAATTTCCAGCGTGGAGTGACGACTCCGCTCCAGAAATTCGGGCCCTAGAGATGCGCGGAGGCCGTGGCACCCAGCGGGGAGCTCGCTAAACGGTCTCTGCTGATATCTCCCAGCTCATTGCTCTGCTGGAGCAGCAGAGTGGGCTGGGAGAATTGCCCCCAGATCTCCTGAAAAGCAGAAATGTGATGGTTCTTTTATAAAGTGTTACTCCTTTTGAATAATCGCACAAACTCTTTTTGTAACTGAAAACATTCGGGTACTTCCAATCGGTCAGAAATCGAAGTGTTATATTTGGGCACATTTCCCACCTGGAAGAATGTGAAACTGTGTGAAACGATGTTGGGTGCCCGTCCTGACGTCACTGCGACTTTGTGCGGTATTTCAGTGGGTGGGTGCCTGTGGAGATACATACCCACTGACAGTTACTCAGCTTGTTAAGGAAATGAAGAGGGCGATAGAGTTTTCGAATGTGATGTTGTGATTTTTAGGTGGGTGCACGGACAACATGGGCAGGTAGCCTTTCTGTTCTTTCACTTTCCTCATCCAAGCGCGGGAGTAAAGGAACCCGGAACATTGTCTGTGTGAATTGTTAGGATTCCAGCTGAGAGCTTGCTTTCATCTTGAGATTTCAGACCTTTTTCCTCTGTTTTCATTTGAAGTATTCGCTTTGTCAACCTTGTTCTGAGGACTCTTTTGTTTTGTCAGCTCTGTCGGAGCGATTCTGCCCATTCCTCAGTGCATGGGGTGTGGCTGCCTGCATTTCAGCAGCTGGGGAATGTGTACTCTGCTGGGGACACCTCCTCTGAGGAAGAGAGGGAGCGGAAGCCAAGTGCCCCCAAGCGGTGCCACAGGAGAGACCTGTGGGAGAAGAGGCGCAGGTACAGGAGGTGAAGGGCCAACGGGGAGAGCGAGGAGGATGGTACCGCAGGAGATACCACTGCCCTGTCGCCAGAGTGTTTAAACCTAAGAGTGTTTTATACAAACTTTCTCCAATGGACAATCACCAGGTAGGACTGTCCCCTTCCAGTCGGGGAACACTTCAGCAGCCAAGGGCATTCAGCCTCCGTTCTTCAGGTAAGCATTCTCCAAGGCGGCCTTCAAGACACATGACAACGCAGAACCACCAAGCAGAAACTGATAGCCAAGTTCCGCACACGTGAGGATGGTCTCAACCGGGATCTTGGGTTCATGTCACTCTACAAGTAACCCCCACCATTTGGCGTGGGTTTGCAAAATCCTACTAACAGTCCTGGCTTGAGACAATTCACACCTCTTTAACCTGTGATTATCCCTCTCTCCACTCGCACTGTCTGTATCTGTAAAGACTTGATTACCTGTAAAGACTCATATTCCACCATTATCTTGCAATTGTGTCTTTGTCTATATATGCCGTGTTTGTGAAGCCGACCTCTCCACTCACCTGATGAAGGGGCAGCGCTCCGAAAGCTCGTGATTCCAAATAAACCTGTTGGACTTTAACATGGTTTTGTGAGACTTCTTACTGAGCCCACCCCAGTCCAACGCCGGCATCTCCCCATCACATCTTCTCCAATGGGGGAGACGCATTTTGCACAGGCTGGCTCTTAATTGTTCAGTACGGGTGAAATTGTCTTTTCAACTCAGAAGTAGACAACATGGCTGCTTCTGGTCCAGCCCACAATGTGCTCCCGACAAGCACAACATTCTGGGTTGTAGTGTATTTATCCATTCTTCTCATGTTTTCTGCAGCAAAATCTGGGGAACTTCAATCAAACTGGTTTTATACCCAAAATGGTGTGGGATTGAGTGGTTGTTCTGGTGGGAACATCCCACCCACCTCTGAGGTGCTTTGATCGGCACGTGGGGCCTTTGTTTTAAGTTTATTTATTAGTGTCACCAGTAGGCTCACTGCAATGAAGTTATTGTGAAAACACCTAGTCGCCACACTCCGGCGCCTGTTCGGTTGCACTGAGGGAGAACTTAGCATGGCCAATCAACCTAACCCGCACATCTTTCGGACTGTGGGAGGAAACCAGAGCACCCGGAGGAAACCCACGCAGACACGGGGAGATTGTGCAGACTCCACACAGACAGTGACCCAAGCCGGGAATTGAACTCGGGTCCCTGGTGCTGTGAGGCAGCAGTAATAACCACTGTGCCACCGTGCCGCTCTTTAGGTGTTATCCGCTGCCCTTTGAACCTTTTCCATTAGTCTGAATAAAATGACCCACCTGGAAGAATCTTTCCATATTTTTTAGTTCAAAATGAAAATTTGGTAGCTATTTTGGGAAAGTTGCTACCAGATTAAAAAGAGCGTGAGGAAAATGAGGAAAAATGACAAGTCCTTGCTGGTGGGAGGAAGATCCTGAATGTAGGAGTGTGGATATAACCGAAGAAGTGCCTCAGGGCTGCTCCGGGCTCAGCACTGTACTATCCTCATGCTGAGCACTGTCCTCACTCACTCACTCCCACACGGGCACACACACAAATATCACACATTCGGAGGCAACTGAAGTCCTATTTGATGACCCCTCTTGGGGCCGGCTTTCCAGCATTTGCTCTTTTCCTGTTAAAATACTCTTCAAGGAACAAGCTCCTGGCAGTTTTCGACAAACTCATCCCACTGTTCAACTTCTTTCTTTGCAAAACCCGGCATCGCTTAAAAATGTGCGGGAGAAGACCGAAACTGACCTTGAGGACAGGGTGAGTCGTCATGTACAGGGGCTGGGAGAGTGAGCTGAGACTCAGATAACTGACAGCAAACCAATCCAGGGTAGCTTCGTATACACCTTGAATTCTGATGATGACACTAATTAACCTTAAAAAAGAATGACTTTACAAGATAGAACGAAAATCACTCTCAGTACAATAAAAACCGGCAGAGATCCAGATTCTGTCTGCTTCAAAGAGCCAAGACAAAAAGGCAGTAGGATAGCAATAGATAAAGATAATGAGGGTCAGATTGATCAAGTATTGCACAGGGCCTTTGAGTAATGCAGCAGGATAGTGATCCAAAGTAGAACAGACATGTTGGGTGGAATTTTCCATTCTGGAGACTAAGGTCGGAATTTTACCGGCACGCCTGCCCGAGACTCGTAAAATCGCGCCTGAGGCCAATGGAGAATGCCGTTCTTGTGTGCCGGTAACATCAGGGTCTAAGTGCGGTGGGAGATGGGAAATTCAACTTGATTCGGGTAGCGGGTCGAATGAACCCATTGCGATCTTTTGATTTTCAGCTCATTAATAATGCAACAGCAAGGAGCCAATTGAACCTCAGGTTGCGGAGGTGGGGGCAGGGATTCGTCCATCCCACCATTACCTCATGGAGTCAAAGGTCCTGCTCCATATTTAAATTGCACCCGCATAGACGTTCACTCACTTCAGGCCCATGGGGAGGGGGGAATGGGGGGGGGAGTGGGGAGAGGGGGAGAGGGGGAGGGGGAGAGGGTTACCATGACACCTGAAGGAACCAAACCCTCCGTCCCACGGTTTAGCGAGCTCTCCTGTGAATTCCCCTCCAGCTTGTCCCGTTAAGGTGAGTGGCCCTCTGTCTGAGGGGTGGGAACTGGAAGTCCTCCCAGCTGACCAGGCCAGCCTCGGAGGAAGTCACTGGGGAGGTCAGAGGACAAGCCACAGAAAAGGATCGGGCTGCAGTGCAGGGAATCAGATGATCTGACCCATTCCACGAATATTCTCCTCGCTCCAAACCCAGGGCATCAGGCAGTGTAAGGGTTAAAGTCCACAGATATGTCACGGACTATCAGCAGATGGGACATCAACACTGAATGTCTGCTAGCCACACTAATCTCACCATTTCAAGTAAGTTCTTTAGTGCAAACAGCATTAGCTCATCCTCACCAACCTGCCTGCCGTAGATGCATCTGTCCATGATAGTATCAGTAGGAATGACTACTGCACAGTCCCTGTGAAGACAAAGTCCCACCTTCACATTGAGGATACCCTACATCGTGTTGTGTGGCACTATCACTGTGCTAAATGAGACAGACTTTGAACAGACTCTGACTCAGCAGAGGCCCTGGTCTCCAGCAGTCCTCCCAGTGTCAGAAATCTCGACTGCACTGCAGCCCGGTCTCTGCCCTTAGGGAAGAGCTCAGCGGATACAGGAGGCATGTTCTTTCATCCACAGTGTTCACAATCAATCCATCTAACTTTACAAGGGATGGGGTCATCCACAATGAAGAGAGAGTGAAGACCGGACAAAGGTCCCGTAGTTGAGGACATTCCACTCATGAGGAGCAGGTGACGGAGTTTGCTGGATAGGATAGAGTGGCCAGATGGGATACCCGGATGAGCACTCAGATTCTGCATGGATTAGCTGGCGGGCTATTCGCAGACATCTTCAACCTCTCTTTACAACAATCTGAGGTCGCTGTCTGCTTCAAGAAGACAACCATCATCCCGGTACCAAAGAAAAGCCAATCAGCGTGCCTTAATGTCTATCGTCCGGTGGCTCTGACATCCAGCATTATAAAGTGCTTCGAAAGGCTAGTCAAGGCACGAATCAATTCCAGCCTCCCAGATTGCTTGGCTCCACTACAGTTCACCTATCACCGCAACAGGTCCACAGCAGACACCATCTCCCTGGCCCTGCACTCAACCCTGGAACACCTAGATAACAAAGATATCTGTGTCAGACTCCTATTTATTGACTACAGCTCAGCCTTCAACACTACTATTCCCACAAAACTCATCTCTAAACTCCGTGGCCTGGGCCTCGGCTCCTCTCTCTCTGACTGGATCCTGAACTTCCTAACTCACAGACCACAATCAGTAAGGATAGGCAACAAAACCTCCTCCACGATCATCCTTAACACCAGTTCCCCACAAGACTGTGTTCTCAGCCCCTTTCTATACTCCTTATACACCTGCGACACTCTCCTCCAACTTGATTTTCAAGTTTGCTGACGACATCACCGTAGTGGGTTGGATCCCAAACAGTGACGAGACAGAGTACAGGAATGAGATAGAGAATCTGGTGAACTGGTGCGGCAACAATAATCTCTCCCTCAATGTCAACAAAACGAAGGAGATTGTCATCGACTTCAGGAAGCGTAAAGGAGAACGTGTCCCTGAATCACCTGAATCCTCCAGCAGTGCTCGGTGGGCCCTGATTCTAGAGTCGGCTCGGGCTCACAACCTGGTGATCACCATACTGGCATGTGTTCACAGCAAGCGGAGGCAGTGAAGGACAAGATCTCTAACATTGGAAACTGCTGGAGACCAGACCCCTTGCTGAGTCAGGGTCTGTTCAAAGTCTATCCCATTTAGCGCGATGATAGTGCCACACAACACGATGGAGGGTATCCGCAATGTCAAGATGGGACTTTGTCTCCACAAGGACCGTGCAGTGGTCACTCCTACTGATACTGTCATGGACAGATGCATCTGCAGCAGGCAGGTTGGTGAGAATGAATTAAGTATGTTTTTCCCTCTTGTTGGTTCCCTCACCACCTGCCGCAGTCTCAGTCTAGCAGCGATGTCCTGTAGGACCCGGCCAGCTTGGTCTGTGGTGTTACCAAGCCCCTCTTTGCGATGGGCATTGAAATCCCCCACCCAGAATACATTCTGCGCCCTTGCCACCCTCAGTGCTTCCTCCAAGTTGTGTTCAACTGGCTCATCAGCTGAAGGGGGGAGTCATCATTAGACTTTTCATTCCAAATTTTTATTGAATTCAAATTTCACCATCTGCCTCTGGATTACCTGTGTGACAGTACGGCACGGTGGCACAGAGGTTAGCACTGCTGCCTCACAGTACCAGGGACCCGGGTTCAATTCCTGGCTTGGGTCACTGTCTGTCTGGAGTCTGCACATTCTCCCCTTGTCTGCGTGGGTTTCCTCCGGGTGCTCCGGTTTCCTCCCACAGTCAAAAGATGTGCAGGTTAGGTGGATTGGCCATGCTAAACTGCCCCTTAGTGTCAGGGAGACTAGCTGGGGTAAAATGCATGGGGTTATGGGGATAGGACCTGTTGGGATTCAGGTCAGTGCCAACTCGATGGGCCGAATGGCCTCCTTCTGCACTGTAGATTCTATGATATGACATCACCTCCCCAAAAACCCTAAGGGGAGTTGACGTGATGTTGCCTTTTGTGGGACAGATTTAAACTAGGGGACACAGTGTAAAAATAAAAGGTCTTCCATTGGAGACAGAGATGAGAAGAATTGTTTTCACTGAGATCTTGAACCTTTGGAACTCTCTTCCCCAGAGAGAGGTGAAGGCAGGGTCATTGAATACATTTAAAACCGAGTTAGATAGATTTTTGGCAAACAAGGGAGTCAAAGGTTATCAAGGGGTAGGTGTAATGTGGAGTTGGGGACATAATCAGATGAGCCATGATCTTATTGAATGGTGTAAGATCAGGCTGGAGGGGCTGAATGGCCTACTCCTGTTCCTAATTTGTATGTGTCTGTGCCTTGGAGAAGTTCTTATGCTACATTGCTACATCATGGCCATGCAATGGCATCCTCACGCGGCTTCTTTGAATCCTCTCCCTCTTCAGATTCATCCAAATCCTCATCACCTGAGGAGATATTCAGCTCCTCAATGTCTCCCTTTTTAACAAATCTCCCACGAGTGGCGCAAGCTGTACAGGAGACAGTAAACAATGATGATGCGGGACACTCTGTCGTGAGTCTGGGAGGCCCCACCAAACATCAGAAATGCTTCTTTAGGAGGCCAGTAATCTTCTCCATTAAAGGCCTTGTGGCTGAGTGTGCAGCATTGTGTCTCTCCTCAGATACACTCTGTGGGCAACAAACGGGCATCTTTAACCGTGTCATCACCGGGTATTATTTTTCAACAAGGAGTCAAGCCGTTAGGTGATGAGGTCTCTCAAATATCTCTGACACCTGGGAGTGACTCCAAATGTGTGACTCATGCACTCACTGGATTCCTGGCATAAATTCTGGATCAGAGATCAGCTTGATATTTGGAAAGTGAAGTCCTTTTCTATTAATGAATCTCAGAGGCTGCTGCCAGGGAGATCTCAAAGCCATATGTGTGCGGTCGATGGTGCCTGGACTTGTGGGAAACCCATCACTCTGGCAGCCTGGTTTGCTTTATCCGTGCAGCACTGCATGTCATGGTGAGCTTTATCGTAAAGGACCTCCCTCATGCCTTTATGTCTCACTGTTTGTGAGATTCTGCAGAGGTCCCCACTGGAGACCTGAAATAGTTGAGTGTGGCGGTAATCTTCAGTGCAACCAAGTCTGTGCAGCATTAATTCCTCAACGAGAATGTGGCAAATTTGAGCTAACACATCCTATACAAGTGAAGGTGCCTGTGGCACTGTCTGTGCTCAGCTCCATGTTGGAGCTCAGAGCTCTGTGGACCCTTGGTCACACAAAACGTCTTTGCGGACTTGGCTCCTCCTCACCAGCATCCTGTTGGGTTTTCATCCTCACAATGATGGCATTCTCTGAGCTGTACCAAACAATGAAGGGCCCTTCTAATCCCCATTTCAATCAAAGCGACCAACAAGTCAATATTGTTTGCAGCCAGCATCGTCCACTCCTCCTTGTTTCTGTGAACAGATACAATTGACCAATCAATAGAACGGTTCCTTCCCTAATCCAGTATCCCATCCTTAGCTTGTCCTCAGGCTGTACTTGGCACACAAATGCCATCCCTGACAGGATGGTATCATCCTGGAGGGCATCAGGCGACTGATCTTGTTCAGACATGGCTGCACATTCACAATGAGGCTCTTAATTAATGCCAAAAGGCCTGTGTCCTATAACCCACAGTCAATCTTCTGTTGGTTGTCCGTCAATGGCCTTAACGCTAGCTATCAGACTGTTACCATCCCAGCTGATGATAACACCGGACCAGTCACATCCCAGAATAAATCCTGGCTTGGTGGATTCCTCACTTTGCTTTTCAGAAATGGGGTGGGGGGGAAATTACTGAACAAGTTCACAGGAATCGGCAGATGAACTTGGTTCTTTCACCACCCGCATTCTGCCTCCATCCGCACCCCCCTCCTCCCCCGGCCCAACCAACGTGCTCCACACATCTCCCACCCCCATTGTGCCTCCATTTCTCGAAGGTGTGAAGGGCTATACCAAAGAATAAAACCATAATTATAATCAATCTATCCACTGTGAATGGGATGTATGAGAGTTAGAATGGCGAGCTGAGGGTTAGCTCGGACCTTGATGTGTTGTTGCATTATGTAACCTAGTGGCGTGTTGTTTAACCTTATATTCCTTCCAGATTCGTCCATTTATTCAGAGCCCATGATGCGGCTGCCAGTGGGATTACATTTCGGTTGGGGCAGGGAATTTACATTAATTCTGAATGTTAACATTACTTCTGTGTATAAACCAGGGGCGGCGCGGTGGCCCAGTGATTAGCACTGCTGCCTCACAGCACCAGGGACCCAGGTTCAATTCCCAGCTTGGGCCACTGTCTGTGTGGAGCCTGCATGTTCTCCCCGTGTCTGTGTGGATTTCCTCCGGGTGCTCCGGTTTCCTCCCACAGTCCAAAAGATGTGTGAGTTAGGTGTATTGGCCATGCTAAATTCTTCCTTAGCTTACCCGAACAGAGTGGGGGTTTTCACAGTCACTTCATTGCAGTATTAATGTAAGCCTACTTGCGACTAATGAATAAATTTTAAACTTTAAACCTACTATGGGCCTATCTATTGAAAAGTTTGTTGAGATCTGGAATGTGCCAGGGACTGGGAGAAAGTTGTATATGGTGCCGATATTTAAGAAGGGAAACATGTTATAACTTGAGCATTTCCTGCCAGTTAGTTTGACTTCAGTTGCTGGTAAACAATGGGAAGCTACTACCAGAAAGTCATTAGGTCCGATTTTACCATTTTCATTCTAAGTGCTGAATCTGGGCGTAATGCAGATCCGACTTAGAAACCTGCTTTCAGGCGCCCCCATTCGCACTCAGCCATCTCCAGTCCCATTCGCGCTGTGGGCGGGGCTTAGCGCGGCTGAAACGATCGGAGCTCTGAACTGCGCATGCGCAGTTGGAAAAAAAATTGAAAAAGCGCGCCCGTGTCAGATCGCCCCCGGGCCGCAGAAAGCAGAGAAAGCGGCTTGGGAGCAAAAAGCGGGAGCGAGAGTGCACACACACACATCACTATCCCCCTTATTCACCACCCCCCACTACACACACACATCACTGTCCCCCTTACCAACCCCCACTACCCACACACATCACTGTCCCCCTTACCAACCCCCCCACGACCCACACACATCACTGTCCTCCTTATCCACCCCTCCCCCACTACCCACACACATCGCTGTCCCCCTTACCAACCCCCCACTACCCACACACATCACTGTCCCACTTATCAACCCCCCCCAACGACCCACACACATCACTGTCCCATTTATCAACCCCCCCAACGACCCACACACATCACTGTCCCACTTACCAACCCCCCACTACCCACACACATCACTGTCCCACTTACCAACCCCCCACTACCCACACACATCACTGTCCCACATATCAACCCCCCCAACGACCCACACACATCACTGTCCCACTTATCAACCCCCCCCACTACCCACACACATCACTGTCCCACTTATCAACCCCCCCCCTCACTACCCACACACATCGCTGCCCCCCTTATCCACCCACCCCCACCACCCAGACCGATCGGAACCCCTGCCCCCCTCCCCCCCCCACCGATCGCCCGCAGAGTAGCAGCGGACTCCCCAGCCCCCCCCCCCCCGGACCCCTACGAGCGATATATCTGCCCCCCCGCCAGAGATCCATCTGCACCCCCCCCCCCCACCTGAGATACTCTCCCTCCTCCCCCCCTCCCCCCCGACAATGATCTGGTCTCAAACATCCCCCAACAGACAACGATCTGGCTTCACTCATCCCCCCCCCAGAGAATGGTCTGGCCTCACTCACCCCCCCCCACCCCCAGAGTGAGGCCAGAGGATATGACCCGCCTCCTCCTCCCTCCCCACCAGACAACGATCAGCCCTCCCCCCCCCCCCTCCCCCCCACCAGAGTTACATCTGACCCGCCTTCTCCTCCCTCCCCCCCACCAGACCACGATCTGGCCTCACTCCCCTCCCCCCCCAAACCAGAGAATGATCAGGCCCACCTCCCTCCTCCCCCCCGCCCCCCTCCCCCCCGCCCCAACCACTGATCTGAGTCAGAGAGCCGTTGGAAACTCGGAACGCGCCCTTCAGCAGCTGGAGCACCCGATTCAGAGTTTTATTTATCAGGTCTATTACGGCGCGGTTCTGGATTGGCAAACACGGTGGTAAAGGGGGAAATGCTGATAAAGTTGGGCGGGCAGTTCATTAATTTATGCAAATGCATTTAAACCACCGTTGCGCCCGTTTTGGGCACGAATCAAATCACCGCCATTCCCGGGTTTCGGTAAAGTGGCAATCTGCGTGGACGCGGGTGTGGATCATGTTAATGGCCTCTCACCTGACTTTACCACGTTTTCGGGCGCGATGCAATAGTAAAATTGGGCCCATTGTGTGATCTTTGAGAAAGAGCAGGAAACAGGAGGGAATTCTAGCAATGGTTCAGCACATGGAGGTCCTCTTCATTCCTCAGTACGTGCTTTTCCAGAGGTGACGACATTGACTGATGAAGGAAGGCAAATTGAAATTGTATTTCTCAATTTCCAAAACCCCATGAAATACTGGCTGCAGGCAGTCCAGTTATGGAGCACACTGTTTAACTCAGATCACTGATAGAGTCATAAAGGTTCACAGCATAGAAACAGGCCCTTCGACCCAACTTGTCCATGCCATCCAATTTTTACACTAAGCTAGTCCCAATTGCCTACATTTGACCCACATCCCTCTATACCCATCTTACCCATGTAATTATCTAAATGCTTTTTAAAAGACAAAATTGTACCCGCCTCTACTCCTACCTCTGGCAGCTTGTTCCAGACACTCACCACCTTCTGTGTCAAAAAACTGCCCCTCTGGACCCTTTTGTATCTCTCCCCTCTCACAAACCTATGCCCTCTAGTTTTAGACTCTCCGACCTTTGGGAAAAGATGTTGATTATCTAGCTGATCTGTGCCCCTCATTATTTTATAGACCTCTATAAGATCATCCTTAGGCCTCCTACACTCCAGGAAAAAAAGTCCCAGTCTATCCAGCCTCTCCTTATAACTCAAATCATCAAGCCCTGATAGCATCGTAGTAAACCTTTTCTGCACTCTTTCTAGTTAAATAATATCCTTTCTATAATAAGGTGATCAGAACTGTACACAGTATTCCAAGTGTGGCCTTACCAATGTTTTGTACAACTTCAACAAGACATCCCATCTCCTGTATTCAATGTTCTGACCAATGAAACCAAGCAAGCCGAATGCCTTCTTCACCACCCTGTCCACCTGTGACTCCACTTTCAAGGAGCTATGAACCTGTACCCCTCGATCTCTTTGTGCTGTAACTCTCCCCAATGCCCTACTATGAGGAGTATTGACAGGCAGAAAGATCTGGGCATACATGTCCACTGATCACAGAAAGTGGCAGCGCAGGTGGATAAGGTGGTCAAGAAACCCACGGAGACACGGGGAGAGCGTGCAGACTCCCCACAGACAGTGACCCAAGCCGGGAATCGAACCCGAGTCCCTGGAGCTGCAAGGCAGCAGTGCTAACCACTGTGCCACAGTGCAACCTATCATCAGTCAGGGTGTATAAAAATTGGCAGGTCATGCTGGAGCTTTATAGAATCTTAGTTAGACCTCACTTGGAATATTGTGTACAATTCTGGTCGCCACACAACCAGAAGGATGTGGATGCTTTGGAGAGGGTACGGAAGAGGTTTACCAGGATGTTGCCTGGTGTGGAGAGTATTAGCTATGGAGAAACTCAGTTTGTTCTCACTGGAATAACGGAGGTTGAGGGGTGACCTGACAGAGGTTTACAAGATTATGAGTGGCATGGACAGAGTGGATAGTCAGATGCTCTTTCCTAGGGTAGAAAAGTCAAGTACCAGGGGACATAGGATTAAGGTGCATGGGGAAAAGCTTAAAGGAGATGTGCGAGGCAAGTTTTTTACTCAGAGGGTGGTGATTATCTGGGATGCGCTGCCTGGGGAGGTGGTGGGTGCAGATATGATAGTGGCATTTAAGGAGCAAATAGATGAATACGTGAATAGGATGGGAATGGGAGGATATGGACTCTGTAAGTGCATACGGTTTTAGTTTAGGCAGGCATGATGATTAGCACGGGCTTGGAGGGCCAAAGGGCCTGTTCCTGTGCTGTACTGTTCCTTGTTCTTTTAACTTTATTCACTGAATAAGTCCTGCCTGGTTCAAACTATCAAAATGCTTCACCTCGCATTTATCTAAATTAAACTCCATCTGCCATTCATCAGCCCATTGGCCCAATTGATCAAGATCCCATTGCAATCCTAGATAACTCTTTTCGCTGTGCACTATGCCACCAATCTTGGCGTCATCTGCAAACTTACTAACCATGCCTCCTATAGTCTCATCCAAATCATTAACATAAATGACAAATAACAGTGGACCCATATGATTTATTTGACGTAGTTTAAAAGTGGCAACCAATGGATCACAGAATTGTTACCGTGCAGAAGGAGGCCAGTTGGCCCATCGTGTCTGCACTGGCTCTCCAAATGAGCATTATGACTTGGAAGAAAGAACAAAGGAAAGTACAGCACAGGAACAGGCCCTTCGGCCCATCAAGGCCATGCCAATCATGATGCCCTAACTAAACTTAAAAACGCCTCCTGCCCTGACTTTAGAACATAGAACATAGAACATAGAACATTACAGCGCAGAACAGGCCCTTCGGCCCACGATGTTGCACCGACCAGTTAAAAAAAAACTGTGACCCTCCAACCTAAACCAATTTCTTTTCGTCCATGAACCTATCTACGGATCTCTTAAACGCCCCCAAACTAGGCGCATTTACTACTGATGCTGGCAGGGCATTCCAATCCCTCACCACCCTCTGGGTAAAGAACCTACCCCTGACATCGGTTCTATAACTACCCCCCCTCAATTTAAAGCCATGCCCCCTCGTGCTGGATTTCTCCATCAGAGGAAAAAGGCTATCACTATCCACCCTATCTAAACCTCTAATCATCTTATATGTTTCAATAAGATCCCCTCTTAGCCGCCGCCTTTCCAGCGAAAACAATCCCAAATCCCTCAGCCTCTCCTCATAGGATCTCCCCTCCATACCAGGCAACATCCTGGTAAACCTCCTCTGCACCCTCTCCAAAGCCTCCACATCCTTCCTGTAATGTGGGGACCAGAACTGCACACAGTACTCCAAGTGCGGCCGCACCAGAGTTGTGTACAGTTGCAACATAACGCTACGACTCCTAAATTCAATCCCCCTACCAATAAACGCCAAGACACCATATGCCTTCTTAACAACCTTATCTACTTGATTCCCAACTTTCAGGGATCTATGCACACATACACCTAGATCCCTCTGCTCCTCCACACTATTCAAAGTCCTCCCGTTAGCCCTATACTCAACACATCTGTTATTCCTACCAAAGTGAATTACCTCACACTTCTCCGCATTAAACTCCATCCGCCACCTCTCGGCCCAACTTTGCAACCTGTCTAAGTCTTCCTGCAAACTACGACACCCTTCCTCACTGTCTACCACACCACCGACTTTGGTGTCATCAGCAAATTTGCTAATCCACCCAACTATACCCTCATCCAGATCATTAATAAATATTACAAACAGCAGTGGCCCCAAAACAGATCCCTGAGGTACACCACTTGTAACCGCACTCCATGATGAATATTTACTATCAACCACCACCCTCTGTTTCCTATCCGCTAGCCAATTCCTGATCCAATTTCCTAGATCACCCCCAATCCCATACATCTGCATTTTCTGCAGAAGCCTACCATGGTGAACCTTATCAAACGCCTTACTAAAATCCATATATACCACGTCCACTTTGTCCGTATCCCTCTATTTCCTCCCTATTCATGTACCCATCCAGATGCCTCTTAAATGTTGCTAATGTGCCTGATTCCACCACCTCCTCTGGCAGCACGTTCCAGGCATCCA
Organism: Mustelus asterias; assembly: GCF_964213995.1. Taxonomy (NCBI): domain Eukaryota; kingdom Metazoa; phylum Chordata; class Chondrichthyes; order Carcharhiniformes; family Triakidae; genus Mustelus; species Mustelus asterias. Next base: position 13,508,682 of record NC_135823.1, read on the forward strand.
CCATTCTCTGCGTGAAAAGCTTTCCCCGCACATCTCCCTTAAACTTTCCCCCTTTTGTCTTGAACCTGTGCCCTTTTGTAATTAACACTTCCACCCTTGGAAAAAGACTCTGACTATCCACCCTGTCTATGCCTCTCATAATTTTGTAGACCTCTATCAGGTCTCCCCTCAGCCTCCATCTTTCCAGTGAAAACAATCCTGGTTTATTCAAGCTCTCCACATAGCCAACACCCTCGAGACTAGGCAACATCCTGGTGAACATTCTTTGCACTCTCTCCAAAACTTCCATGTCCTTCTGGTAGTATGGTGACCAGAACTGCCTGCAATACTCCAAACGCGGCCTAACGAAGGTGTTATATAGCTGCAACATGATTTCCCAATTCTTGTATTTAATGCCCAGGCCGATGAAGGCAAGCATGCCATATGCTTTCTTAATCATCTTGGTCACCCGTGTTACCACTTTTAGGTAACTATGGACCTGCACACCCAGATCCCTCTGAATGTTAATGTTCCTAAGTGTTCTGCCATTTACGCTATAATTCACACCCAAACTTAATCCCCCAAAATGCATCACCTCACATGCGGCACGGTAGCACAGTGGTTAGCACTGCTGCTTCACAGCTCCAGGGACCTGGGTTCGATTCCCAGCTTGGGTCACTGTCTGTGTGGAGTTTGCACATTCTCCTCGTGTCTGCGTGGGTTTCCTCCGGGTGCTCCGGTTTCCTCCCACAGTCCAAAGATGTGCGAGTTAGGTTGATTGGCCATGCTTAAATTGCCCCTTAGTGTCCTGAGATGTGTAGGTTAGAGGGATTAGTGGGTGGGATATGAGGGTAGGGCCTGGGTGGGATTGTGGTCGGTGCAGACTCGATGGGCCGAATGGCCTCTTTCTGTACTGTAGGGATTCTATGATTCTATGATTTGTCCAGATTAAATTCCATCTGCTATTTCTGTACCCAAGTCTCCAATCTATCTATATCCTGTTGTATCCTCTGACAATCCCCGGCACTATCAGCAACTCCACCAATCTTTGTGTCATCTGCAAACTTAATAATCAGACTGCCCACATTTTCTTCCAGATCATTTATATATAGTACAACAACAGAGCTCCCAGCACTGATCCCTGCGGAACACCACTAGCTCCAGATCTGATTCTGAAAAACAGTCTTCCACCGCTACTCTCTGTCTCCTCTAACCAAGCTAGTTCTGTGTCCATCTAGCCAGATTACACCGAATCCCATGTGATTTTAGTTTTTGTACCAATCTACCATGTGGGACCTTGTCAAACGCCTTACTAAAGTCCATATAAACTACATCCACAGCCCTTCCCTCATCAATTATCTTTGTCACCTCTTCAAAAAACTCAATTCAAGTTGGTGAGACATGACCTTCCCCGTACAAAACCATGCTGCTTGTCACTAACTTGTCCATTTTCCTCCAAATGACTTAGTGCCATTCCCCTGCTTTTTCCCCTATCCCCCTGTGCATTGTTGCTATTCAATAATCAACTAATGCCCTCTTGAATGCCTCGATTGAACCTGTCTCCACCACACTTCCAGGCAGTACATTCGGACCCGAACCACTCGCTGTGTGAAAACGATTCTACACCAATCACTTTTGCTTCTTTTACTATTTACCTTAAAACTGTGCTCTCCTTTTCTTGATCCTTTCAGGAGTGGGAATACAGTCTGATGGACAATATTCAGACAATACAGCCTGATAAACAATATTCAAATAAGTTTCTTGGGATGGTCAATCCAGTAGGCAGGTTCCTACTAAACTTGTCCAAAATTAATGCACATTGCAACAGCCACTGGGACAGAGTCAACGATGGTGTTGGAACATGGACCAGCCAAATGTTTTCGACAAGATCAAAAATCTCCTAATTCCACCAGAAATTCTAGTTTTTAAGTTTATTTATTAGTGTTACAAGTAGGCTTACATTAATACTGCAATGAAATTACTATGAAAATCTCCTAATCGCCACACTCCAGCACCTGCTTGGCTACACTGAGGGAGAATTTAGCACGGCCAATGCACCTAACCCACACCACCTTTTGGACTGTGGGAGGAAGCCCACGCAGACACAGGGAGAACGTGCAGACTCCATACAGACAGTAACCTAAGCTGGGAATCGAACCTGGGACCAGGGCGCTGTGAGGCAGCAGTGCTAACCACTATGCCACCATGCCACTCCTAGCACACCATGATCCTGAGTTACCAGCGTCGACAGGTTTGGACACAGGGCTGCTTCAAGATTAAAAGGATGGAGAGAAACAGCCAGTTATTATGCATCAGGATCTCTCATTGACACACAGCAAAGGCCCAGCAGTCAGCCTGGTCAGCAGTCAGTCTCTCCATTGAAGAGTTACTGACTAATTGCTTACATGATCAGTGAATAACTAACAGCAGAGCTAATCTCTGGCACTCCCCTCATTTCCCTCGAGGTCAGGGCACTGCCTGGGAATGGATTTATTTGAGTTTAAAGGCAATGTTTTCATCATCATCAATGATTATTACTCCTACTACTAGTTTGAAGCAAGTTAACTTCACAGCATCAGAGTGAAGTCAGTCATTACATCAATAAAAAGAATCTTCATGACGATGTTTGATTTGATTTGATTTATTATTGTCACATGTATTAACATACAGTGAAAAGTATTGTTTCTTGCGCACTACACAGACAAAGCATACCGTTCATAGAGAAGGAAAGGATAGAGTGCAGAATGTAGTGTTCCAGTCATAGGTAGGGTATAGAGAAAGATCAACTTAATGCAAGGTAAGTCCATTCAAAAGAGACCTCTGACCTTTGTAACTTTTCCCGACAGAAGAAGGTGGAAGAGAGAATGTCCGGGGTGCGTGGGGGCCTTAGTAATGCTGGCTGCTTTTCCGAGGCAGCGGGAAGTGTAATCATAGAAATCATAGAAACCCTACAGTGCAGAAGGAGGCCATTCGGCCCATCGACTCTGCACCGACCACAATCCCACCCAGGCCCTACCCCCACATATTTACCCGCTAATCCCTCTAACCTATGCATCTCAGGGGCAATTTTAACCTGGCCAATCAACCTAACCCGCACATCTTTGGACTGTGGGAGGAAACCGGAGCACCCAGAGGAAACCCACGCAAACACGAGGAGAATGTGCAAACTCCACACAGACAGTGACCCAAGCCGGGAATTGAACTCGGGACCCTGGAGCTGTGAAGCAGCAGTGCTAACCACTGTGCTACCGTGCCGCTACCGTGTAGACAGAATCAATGGATAGGAGGCTGGTTTGCGTGATGGATTTGGCTACATTCACTACTGTTTGTAGTTTCTTGTGGTCTTGGGCACAGCAGGAGCCATACCAAGCTGTGATTCAACCAGAAAGAATGCTTTCTATGGTGCATCTGTAAAAGTTGGTGAGAGTCGTAGCTGAAATGTCAAATTTACTTAGTCTTCTGAGAAAGTAGAGGCTTTCTTAACTATAGTGTCGGCATGTGGAGACCAGGACAGGTTGTTGGTGATCTGAACACCTAAAAACTTGAAGCTCTCAACAATTTTTACTTCATCCCCGTTGATGTAGACAGGGGCATGTTCTCCTTTACACTTCCTGAAGTCGATGACAATCTCCTTCATTTTGTTGACATTGAGGGAGAGATTATTGTTGCCGCACCAGTTCACCAGATTCTCTATCTCATTCCTGTACTCTGTCTCGTCATTGTTTGAGATCCGACCCACTATGGTCTTGTCATCAGCAAATTTGATGTGTGTCCGCAGTTTGCTAATGAACTGCTCTATAAATTTATGCAGGAATACAGCGTCATGCCAGTTCACCCAGATATCCTCAGTCAAACAGAGAAGCAGAAAGGGGAGTCTGAACAATCATGGAGTTGATGAAAAAGAATGGAGGTATTAACTTTGTTAACGACAGATCCTCACTGCTGAAAAAACAGGTCCTCGCCATCAGAAGTATTGATGGGAAGAGAGCTGTGAATGCAACTCCCAGCTCGACAACAAATACCTCATGTTGCCTCATGTTTCCTAATTCCCTCAGATGGTGAGGGAATGAGGAAGCATGAGGAGCAACAAAGAGACGGTCAGGCTCGTCATTTCAATTTCAGACACAGCACAGGAACGTGCTGCAGCCCAGCAGAGAGGCTGGATATGAGATTGACAGAGAGAAGCATTGCAGGAAACTTCACAACTGAGATCTTGGCTGGAGTTTTACCGCCCCGCCCACCACGGGAATCGGAGCGGGTGGAGGGGCGGACAATGGGAAGGTCCGTTGACCTCGGACGGGATTTTACGGTTTCAGGATGAGCGAGGCCATAAAATCCCACTCCTTATATCAGAAGGAAGCAAAGAGTCTAGGTTGACCGGTGTGGAGATGTAAAGGATTAACATCAGGAGCACCTGATTCTGATGTAAATTTTATTTTATTCATTTGTGGGTAATGGGTGTCGCTGGCTGGCAATTATTGCCCATCCCTAGTTGCCCTTGATGGGCAGCTGAGAGTCAACCACATTGCTGTGGCTCTGGAGTCACATGTAGGGCAGGCCGGGTAAGGATGGCAGATTTCCTTCCCTAAAGGACATATAGTGAACCAGATTGGTTTTTCCTGACAATCAATGATGGTTTCATCAGTAGATTCTTAAATCCAGATATTTTTTATTAAATTCAAATTCCACCATCTGCCGTGGCAGGATTCGAACCCGGGTCCTCAGAACATTAGCTGAGTTTCTGGATTAATAGTCTCGCGATAATACCACTAGGCTGTAACCTCTCCATGATGCAGTTTCACATGTTTAAGTAACTGAGATCTGTTGGGAATCAGAATTGCAACCTCATGTAATACACTGAGATGTACATAGATCTGTACATTAACAAGAATTGTTCTTACGATTAAAGACTAAAGCAGTTTTCTAAGGGAAACAGGCAAACCCTAACAAATCCTCATGTAGACCCCAAACTTAAGAGGAAACACACTTCTTGACTTTTTCTTCTATAGATCCCACCATAGATCCTTAAATCTTCCTTCCAGTAAAATCAGACAAAATATAAGTAAACCTTTGCATTCACCCCTGACAATGTTTCCAAATATTTCGACTTGTATGGTTGTAGTTTCACGCATTAAACTGACCATAAGCTACTAATGGCTAATTTGAATGTGAACTCACTGGTATCATCATAGAATCCCTATGATGCAGAAGGAGACCATTCAGCCCATCGAGTCTGCACCGACCACAATCCCACCCAGGCCCTCGTCCTGTAACCCCACATATTTACACTGCTAATTCCCCTGACACCAGGGTCAATTTATCATGGCCAATCAACCTAACCCGCACATTTTTGGACTGTGAGAGGAAACAAGAGCACCCGGAGGAAAAGCACACAGACACAGGGAGAACATGCAAACTCCGCACAGACAGTGACCCAAGCCAGGAATCGAACCGGGGTCCCTGGCGCTGTGAGGCAGCAGTGCCAACCACTGTGCCACCGTGCCGCCCATATCCTCTTTATCTGCAGAGGTGGGCTTTGGCTTTGTCTGTTTATCAGTAAGACATTAGATACTGATTATTAGAAGATCATGGTTATGCTGCTGCAATGTCTAGCTTACCAATCTCTCAGGGGGGATGTGTTTTACTTACATGTGAAGCTATTAGTAAGGACCAGGCATTGGCGAGGGTATACAACAATATTGCAAATGGGTGGAAAACACAGATTCTGGATTTAGAAATCAGGCCATTTTTTATGTGTAATAACGTATTGTTAGTTAATAAAGATTGTGTTACGTGTGTATGAGTTGTAATTCCTGAAATGTGCAGATCGCAGTTGTTATGTGATCTTTATGATCAACACTTAGGAGTGAGCTTGACATAAAATCTCGCGAGGAGTTACCTTTGGTGGTTGGGGTTAATAAGCAACAGGAGACACAGTGAAACTGTGCAGAATACATCAAGCTACAGAAATAAGTCGCCATCAGTACATCTGTAACCATGGAAATTGCCAGGTAGAGTTGGTCGAGGCACCTTAGAAAGCATTCTTTCTGGTTGTATCACAGCTTGGTATGGCTCCTGCTCTGTCCAGGACCGCAAGAAACTACAAAGAAGTCATGAACAAAGTCCAATTCATCACTCAAACCAGCCTCCCATCCATTGACACTGTCTACACTTCCCCCTGCTTCGGAGAAGCAGCCAGCATAATCAAGAACCTCATGCACCCTGGACATACTTTCTTCCACCTTCTTCCGTGGGAAGAAGTTACAAAAGTCCACCAACTGACTCAAGAACAGCTTATTCCCTGCTGCCGTCAGACTTTTGAATAGACACACCTTGTAATAAGTTGATCTTTCTCAACACCCTAGCTATGACTGTAACACTACATTCTGCACCCTCTCCTTTCCTTCTCTGTGAACGGTATGTTTCATCTGTATAGCGCACAAGAAACAATACTTTTCACTGTATGCTAATACATGTGACAATAATAAATCAAATCAAATCAAATCAGGCTACACATAGACTTTACAGAACTTGAAGGACAACAATTATTCATTGTGAGAGATAGTCATTCAAAATGGGCTGAGGGGTTTCCAATGAATCAAACAATTAGCCAAATTAAATATTTTGCGCAGTTTATTTACCGTTTCTGGGTTCCAAGAGGGAGTTGTCACTGACAATGCACCTCAGTTTTGTTCGGAGAAGTTTTCATATTTTGTGAAAATGAATGGAGCAAAACAGACAAGAGTTCCACCGTATCATCCCGCATGAAATGGAAAAGCAGAGCACACAGTGCAAATTGTTAAACATGCTCTTGTTAAGAAAACGCTCGACACAAGTTGGAAGAAATGTCAGATGTCACTGAAACAAAGAAATGTATTGATTGGAATGCACCTCACGATGCTACCAGCAGAATGCCAGCCAAATTATTTCTTAGAAGGCAACCCAGAATGAGGTCTCCATTATTGAAACCATATTTAGCACAGCTAGTAGAAGAGAAACAATCCAGGCTGATAGAGAGTCACGGCAGGGGTAGAGTGAGAGAGAAAAGGTTGAACCAGAAGATTAGGATGAAAGAATATCATTGTTAATGGTTGAAGTAGCTACCAGGAAAGCATGTGTTCCTCATTCAAATATGGTCAAGATGTTTATTAGTGGAAAGTTGGGTTTGTACAGATAGACCATGTTTTACCTTCACAGGTTCACACAGAATAAGGGGGTTGGGAAGAATTAAATGAGTCTGCTGAATTGAATAGCTGGGATACAAGCAGAGTACCAATGGAGTACCACTGTAGCAACATACCAATTAGTGTACTCCAACACAAGCTGGGCCTTGACCTTGTTCAGGTCTGAGTCAGACTGTTGATGGTTAACCAGACAATGCACGGTGAGTACTCAATTTTCTAAGCTTTATTACTTGTGCGCAAGGAGAACAGACACAGTGAATCTTACTATGATATTCTATCAGAGTTTCCCAAACAGTGTCAGTTATAGCACTTTTTAGCCAATGAGAGAGAACATGCCAGTTAAAGCACCAATAGCCTTACAGTTTGGTGTGTACTTTCAACCAATAGAATTTAGCATCATTTCAAACCTTCATTTGCATCATTATCACCTCTACACGCAGTTGTGCAGAATCCTTGACATTTTTAGCAGGCAATGTTCAGTAAACATCCAGATCTTCTTTCACCACAATCAGCATTTGGAACATTCTGTGTTTTCTCAAGGACTCACTCATGCTGCAAAACAGACGCAGACCTTTCACCTGCTAACGGCTGGTTCCAACTTCCACAAGACATGTCTGAAGAAGTAGAAGTTTTAATTCAAGGTCAAGAGAAAAATCAGTCTTCAAACCTCTCCTTGGGCTCACACCATGATTTGTCAAGGTCCTTCCCCAAGTTCTGAAAGTTTGGATTAAGAAACGAGGTATTTTCTGAGGAACAGAAAAGTAATAGTTAAGTTGGATTTGTAAATCAATGAAAAGCAAAATATGTAAAGAGGTTGTATGGAATTTGAACTTTTGTCTAACCTTTTCATTGAGCAGGGAGGAGTGTAATTGCATCCTGTGGTGGCCAAATGTGTATGTATATAAGCAAAATAGAATAAACCATTTTCAGTTGGGGGTATCAGAATGCAATGTGTGTACTCAAGCATCTCTGTCCTGCAAAGATTTCACAGTTGGATGATAAGAGAATGTGCTTACATTGTGTGTTGCTATTCATAGGATTAAAGAAGGAATTGGTGCGCTTACTGTACTGATTTATTCAACATGGGGAAAGATGTCCAATTTCTTCACTCAGAGGAGTGTAAATCTTTGGAATTCTCTACCCCAGTGGATGAAAGATGCTCCATTACTGACTATATTCAAGGCTGAGATCAATAGATATTTGGAATTTATGAGAATCAAGAGATGTGGGGATAACATGAGAAAGTGATGTTGAGATAGAAGGTCAGCCATGATCTTATTGAATGCCAGAATATAATCAGGAGGCCATGTGGCCTCCTCCTGCTCCTGTTTCTTAGCATTTTTATGTCTCCATATTTCTATCACAAGGATGTACATGGGAGGAGCTTCACTGTGACCTTCCTAAATTCAAAGATCATCCACAATTACATTTGATTCAAACTTGAGAGATCCAGTGTATGCTTAGCCCTGTTGCTTCCATCTATGCAAATACTTCATTTTAAGATATTTCTGCTTATGTAACTAACTCTGCTAAGATTTAAAAAATGACTGCAAAACTTGACTACATTTGAAAACTCAGAAGGATGCTGGGTTAGCTAAAGATTTTCCTGAGGAATGCACAATGCAGGCAAAACAAGTTTTATCACAACACCAGCTGCAAGACATGTTTACCAGGCAGAGACAGCATGTGAAGCGCACGATCACAAGATAAGGGTTGAGATATAGTTTGGATTTTAGTGTGTGTTTGCGCAGTTTGTTTTCAAGATTCAGTTCAATGTGATCAGCGCAGGGGCTGGAATTAAATACAGTCTCTCCAAGTTGGCTTTGCTTTGTCTCTGCTTCTGTCATGATTTAATTTTCTTTAAGTTCTGTTCAATAAACGAAATTCATTTCAAACCCTTGATGCGCGATTAATTCACTCGGGAAGCTAGGACGTACCTGGGAATAAAGGCTTTTATTCACAACAAGAATAGAGCACACTGCTTAACAATACTATCCCAGACTAAGGGCTACTAGGAAGTAGCAGTGACCTTTATACTCCTGTAAGAAGGTGGAGCCAAACGGAGTGTAGCACAGAACAATGCTAACAGGTGGAACACCCCAACCCTAACCCCAACAGTAACAAGAGTAACATATGTACAAGTACCCATAGTGGTAACCATCTATGGTTCACCACATTCACCCCTCCTTTAAAAACAAAGGCCGTTGGGGTAAAGAGACAATACGAACTGTCCATATGTTCACAAGTTCAGCCGTATCGGAGGGCCGCACCGTCTCTGCGACCTCCGCAGCACTGGCTCCAGTGCCGGTTCTGGTGACCATGGTGTCCCTCTCTCCAAGGTGGTGTCCAGTGACTCCTCCAGTTCCTCACACGCCTGTGGACCTCGAGGTGGCGACAATCTCCTGGACTCAGGGAAGCTGTACACGGGAGTAAGAGGATTAAGTTGAGGTCCCGATGCTGCCCGCGCCATGTCAGGAGGGGAGAGAATGTGCAAAGGAATCCTAACCAGGGGTGTGGGAGTGACGGGGGTTTCCAGGTCCCCTGCAGGCGCCAGATCTCTGATAGAGACCGTGTCCTCTCGCCCGTCAGGATATGCCACATAGGCATATTGAGGGTTGGCGTGGAGGAGGTGGACCTGTTCAACCAAAGGGTCGGACTTGCGGGCCCTAACATGCCGCCGCAGGAGGACAGGTCCTGAGTATGTCAACCAAGACGGCAGTGAGGTCCCAGAGGAAGACTTCCTGGGGAAGGTAAACATCCACTCATGTGGGGTAGCGTTGGTTACCGTACACAGGAGGGACCGGATTGAATGGAGCGCATCAGAAAGTACCTCTTGCCAACGGGAGACTGGAAGACCCCTAGACCTTAACGCCAGTAAAACAGCCTTCCAGACTGTAGCGTTTTCTCTCTCGACCTGTCCGTTACCCCTGGGGTTATAACTCGTAGTCCTACTTGAGGCAATTCCTTTAGAGAGCAGGTATTGCCTCAAGTCGTCGCACATAAACGACGAACCCCTATCACTGTGGATATAACTGGGGTAGCCGAACAGGGTAAAAAGACTCCGCAGGGCTTTGATGACCGTGGCAGAGGACATGTCAGAACAGGGGATAGCAAAGGGGAATCGGGAGTATTCGTCAACCACGTTGAGGAAATACACATTCCGATCTGTCGAAGGAAGGGGGCCCTTGAAGTTGACACTCAGTCGTTCAAAAGGGCGAGTGGCCTTAATGAGGTGTGCCCTGTCAGGCCGATAGAAGTGCGGCTTGCACTCTGCACATACCTGGCAGCGTCGAGTTATCGACCTGACATCCTCTTTAGAGTAGGGCAGATTCCGAGCCTTTACAAAATGGAAGAGCCGAGTGATCCCCGGATGGCAGAGATCATTGTGGAGGGCCTGTAGCCGGTCCTCCTGCACACTGGCACATGTTCCATGCGACAGGGCATCTGAGGGCTCATTGAGCTTCCCCGGACGGTACATGATATCATAGTTGTAGGTGGAGAGTTCGATTCTCCACCTCAAGATTTTATCATTCTTAATTTTTCCCCTTAACATGTTGTTGAACATGAAGGCCACGGACCGCTGGTCCGTGAGCAGAGTGAACCGTTTGCCAGCCAAATAATGGCGCCAATGCCGTACGGCCTCCACAATGGCCTGAGCCTCTTTCTCCACAGAGGAGTGCCGAATTTCAGGGCCTTGGAGGGTGCGAGAGAAAAAGGCGACGGGCCTGCCCGCCTGGTTAAGTGTGGCGGCCAGGGCGAAATCAGATGCATCATTCTCCACCTGGAAGGGGATGGACTCTTTGTAATTTTGGGAATCACGGATTGTTGCATACACAGTGTCGCTCACCCTTGCGTGGAGGACCCGCAATCTGTCGGCGTCGGTCTGGACTGCTGTCGAGGCGTCGATGTAATCCTCAAAACACTCAACCAATGGTCGAAAGTATTCGACGCTCCAGCGGCACACGGATCCAAGGTTAGCCGATCGGGTTTCAGCATCTGCTCCATTTTTCTTCGAACAAAATTTTCGGTATTTTGTTGTGAATAAAATTGATGCGCAATTAATTCACTCGGGAGGCTAGGACGTACCCGGGAATAAAGGCTTTCATTCACGACAAGAATAGAGTATACTGCTTAACAATACTATCCCAGACTAAGGGCCACTAGGAAGCAGCAGTGACCTTTATACTCCTGTAAGAAGGTGGAGCCAAACGGAGTGTACCACAGAACAATGCTAACAGGTGGAACACCCCAACCCTAACCCCAACAGTAACAAGAGTAACATATGTACAAGTACCCATAGTGGTAACCATCTATGGTTCACCACAACCCTGTACCAGTGCCGCCCCTTAGTCTGTGGAAAGGATTGAATGGACCCAACAAAACTGTAAAATATATGGAATATTTATTCCTTAAGTCTGGCAGTTTGGAATTATCAGCAGCACTGAACTCCTGACTTCATTACAGCCTTGGTCCAGCGGGGCTGAACTCAAGAGGTGAGGTAAAAGTCACTACCCTTGACATCAAGTCAACATTTGAACAAGTGTAGCCCTCATAAAATTTAATTCAATTGGAATCAACATCTGGCACAAAGGATAATGGGTGTGGTTTTTGGAGATCAGTCATCTCAGCTCCAGAACATCTCTGCAAGACTTCCTCACGGTAGTGTCCTAGGCCCAACCATCTTCAGCTGCTTCGTCAATGACCTTCCTTGCATCATAAGGTCAGAGGTGGGGATGTTCGCTGATGCCTGCACAATGTTCAGCATCATTCGCGACTCCTCAGATATGGAAACAATCCTTGCCGACATGCAGATGGCCTGGAAAACATTCAGGCTGCAGCTGATAAATCACAAGAAACATTCATGCCACACGTGTGCCAGATATCAATATTCCCAACCAATGACAGTCTAATCCTGTCTGCTAAGCATTTGACCCCTTGTGTCTGTGCCAACAGATCAAGAGCTATCCAATCAAATCCCACCTTCACAATATGTTTCAATGTATCCCAATACATGTGACAATAATAAATCAAATTAAAAACTTTCCAGCTCTTGTCCCATTGCCCCTGTAGGTGACAGCACCTCTTAAATTTTTTTTTATTGAGATGAGTGTTTCTACCTCTTGAGGCAGTTAGTACCCCCACCATCCTCTGGATGAAAAAAAAAGCTTCTGAGCTTCCCTCTAACTCTTCTACAAGTTACTTTAAATCTATGCTAATCAGCCTCTCTTTTAATGGAAATAGGCCCTCGACTCAATCTCAATTTTACACCCTTCTTTCCACACCCGCAGCCCCCCCCCCCCCCCCCCCGTTCCACAGAAACATTTCCAGAAGCTAGAATTCTCCATACCTGGCAACGTCTTTGTAAATCTTCTCTTGTACTCTCTCCTATGCGGTCACATCCTCCCAGGGGCAGCACAGTGGTGAAAGGGGCAGCACGGTGGCACAGTGGTTAGCACTGTTGCCTCACAGCGCTAGGGACCCGGGTTCAATTCTGGCCTCGGGTCACTGTCTGTGTGGAGTTTGCACATTCTCCCCGTGTCTGCGTGGGTTTCCGCTGGGTGCTCCGGTTTCCTCCCACAGTCCAAAGATGTGCAGGTTAGGTTGATTGGCCATGCTAAAATTGCCCCTCAGTATCAGGAGGATTAGCAGGTAAATAAGTGGGGTTACAGGGATAGGGCCGAGGTGGGATTGTGGTTGGTGCAGACACGATGGGCCGAATGACCTTCTTTTGTACTGTAGGGATCCTATGATTTAATCACAGAAATCATAGAATCCCTACAGTGTAGAAGGAGGCCAATCGACCCATCGAGTCTGCACCGACCACAATCCCACCCAGGCCCTACCCCCATATCCCTACACATTTACCCACTAATCCCTCTAACCTACACATCTCAGGACACCAAGGGGCAATTTTAGCATGGCCAATCAACCTAACCCGCACATCTTTGGACTGTGGGAGGAAACCGGAGCTCCCGGAGGAAACCCACGCAGACACAAGGAGAACGTGCAAACTCCACATAGACAGTGACCCAAGCCAGGAATCGAACCCAGGTCCCTGGAGCTGTGAAGCACCAGTGCTAACCACTGTGCTACCGTGCAATGCAGTGATCAGAACTGTACACAGTATTCTAGTTGTTGCTTAACTGGCGTTTTATAATTGTTCAAACACAACCCGCCTTCTATGGTGATCCATGCCTTGGTTAATAAATTATTCTGATTATCCTGGGGTTAGGAAGGTTAAATCATAATTATAATGCTCCTGGGAGGATGATTGAACAAACCTTGGCAAAAAAGCAATAATGGAACCATTCAGGAAATGGAACTGATGGACAGCTATTCTGCTGGTAAAGGCAACTTAAAGAATGTATTGGAGATTTCTTAATGAAAGACTTTGCAATACATTTGCCTGCAGGGTGCATTCGACTTATTTCTGGGAAATCAGAAAAAACAGTAACATGACTGTAAGATATTAAATTTCCAAAGGTGCCAGAGGTAAGCAATCCCCAAAGAAAAAGCAATAAGTAGAAAAAAAATCAATGTTTTTTCAATTTCTTGCTCCATGCAGTGGTGAGGTATTTGAAATTGGAACAATGCTGAATAAAGTTGACAAATAGAATACAGATTCTTCTGACACTGTTAACCATAACAAATAGTTTTAGTAGTATTTAGCTTGTTGCAGCTAAATTCAAATCTCCAACAATGGATGTGCACTAAAATTGAAAGTGTCAGCATGATTCATACAGCTTTTACTTTGCTGCAATGATTTTTTTTTGGGTTTTCTTGTTTTCCTCTTTGCCGAGGTTAGAAATATACATTTGCAATTATGTGCGCAGCGCTGAGTTCAGCGGCCACTTTTCATGTTCCGATATGCAATGTATTTTGTGATACATCATGTTATTTATCAATATGGATCTGAGCTATAAATAAAATGCTCATTTTCTATTTCCAGCGCTGGGTAAGAATGTTGCCCAACCCCCTGAGGAATGCGCATTCGGTAAAAATGGTACGCATTTTCAAGATGTGGATTGCTTTTAAGAGACGTCAGTGTAAAGACACTGGAGAATGCTGCTGAGGTGGCAGGAGTGGGAACAGGCCTCAGACAGCAAGAATCCTATTTCATCAGGGGCGATTCTCTGACCTCGCCACGCCCGGCGCAGATCGTGCCGACCCCGGAGATTGGCGCACAAGTCTAAAAATCGGTTTCGTACCTAGCGCCAAACAGTTTGCGATTCCCCTAACCCCTTTCACAGTGGCACTATGGTTAGCACTGCTGCCTCTCAGCGCCAGGGAACCAGGTTCAATTCCGGCCTCAGGTCACTGTCTGTGGGGAGTCTGCATGTTCTCCTTGTGCCTGCATGGGTTTCCTCTGGGTGTTCCAGTTTCCTCCCACAGTCTGAAAGACATGCTGGTTAGATGCATTGGCCGTGCTAAATTCTCCCTCAGTGTACCCGAACAGGTGCTGGAGTGTGGCGACTAAGGAATTTTCACAGTAACTTCATTACAGTGTTAATGTAAGCCTACTTGTGACACTAATAAATAAACTTTAATGATGTGAAGCCAACTTGCGTGGGCTTTGACAAAGGATCATCTGGACTCGAAACATCAGCTCTTTTCTCTCCTTACAGATGCTGCCAGACCTGCTGAGATTTTCCAGCATTTTCTCTTTTGGTTGCAATTTGCATAAGATTGACTGACTTTCAATCTCAATAACGAGCTCGGCACGCGATCGCTTCCCCCGCTCCCGGAACGTTTCCACCTCGCCAGCAGGATGTCACGTGGGCGCAAATCACTGCTGGCCTCTTGAAGTGTGGTTCAGGTGCCACGAGGGTGAGTGAGGTGGTGAGAACCACTGTGCACCAACCAGGGTGCAAGAGGGCAGGTGGACAGGGTGGTGAAGAAGGCATTCGGCATGCTTGGTTTCGTTGGTCAGAACATTGAATACAGGAGTTCGGATGTCTTGTTGAAGTTGTACAAGACATTGGTGAGACCACACTCGGAATACTGTGTACAGTTCTGGTCACCCTATTATAGAAAGGATATTATTAAACTAGAAAGAGTGCAGAAAATATTTACTAGGATGCTACCGGGACTTAATGGTTTGAGTTATAAGGAGAGGCTGGATAGACTGGGACTTTTTCTCTGGAGCGTAGGAGGCTGAGGGGTGATCTTATAGAGGTCTATAAAATAATGAGGGGCATAGATCAGCTAGATAGTCAATATCCTTTCTCAAAAGTAGGGAAGTCTAAAACTAGAGGGCATAGGTTTAAGATGAGAGGGGAGAGATACAAAAGTATCCAAGGGGCAATTTTTTCACACAGAGGGTGGTGAGTGTCTGGAACAAGCTGCCAGAGGTAGTAGTAGAGGCAGGTACAATTTTGTCTTTTAAAAAGCATTTAGACAGTTACATTGGTATGATGGGTATAGAGGGATATGGGCCAAATGCGGGCAATTGGGATTAGTTTAGGGGTTTAAAAAAAAAGGGTGGCATGGACAAGTTGGGTCAAAGGGCCTATTTCCATGCTGTAAACCTCTATAACTCTATGACTCTATGACCCTCCCTTCCCCCTCACTGATCTCAGGCAGAGTGGCAGTGGACCCCCCCTTCCCCCTCACTGATCTCAGGCAGAGTGGCAGCAGACACCCCCCTTTCCCCTCAATGATCTCAGGCAGAAAGGGGTTGGACGCTCAGCACTTACCTCCTCACTGACTGGAGGGCCCGAATCGGACTTTTGTGGAACATGTCTGTTTCACGCTGAATCTGGATGGGTGGACGTGGAGGTAAAGGGGGAAGTGCTGGTAAGGTTGGGTGTGCAGCCCATTAAGTCAATTTAAGTGCATGTAAATGCATTTAAATGGCTATTGTGCCCATTTTGAGTGCGGTCCCGATCACAGCCATTTTCGGGCCATGGTAAAGGGGGAACCGGCGCGAAGGTGGGCGCAGATCATGCTACTCGCCTCACACCCGACTTTACCAAGTTTTCCACCCAAAAACCGGCGCAACTTGATATTAAAATCAGGCCCATAGCTAGGATCCATCCAGGTACCCGTAGCAACATCTTTGAGTAAGAGAGGCCATCATATCCTGAAGTTTAGATTAGCAAGGGGAATAGCAGAGGGTCAGTACTGAGGGAGCGCTGCAGTGTCAGAGGGTCAGTACTGAGTGAGAGTGCAGCACGCTCAGAGGGTCAGTATTGAGGGAGTGCTGCACTGTCAGAGGGTCACTACTAAGTGAGCACCGCACTGTCAGAGGGTCAGTACTGAGGGAGTGCTACATTGTCAGAGGGTCAGTACTGAGGGAGTGCCGCGCTGTCAGAGGGTCAGTACTGAAGGAGTGTCTCACTGTCAGAGGGTCAGTACTGAGGTAGTGCTACATTGTCAGAGGGTCAGTACTGAGGGAGTGCCGCGCTGTCAGAGGGTCAGTACTGAAGGAGTGTCTCACTGTCAGAGGGTCAGTACTGAGGGAGTGCTACATTGTCAGTAGGTCACGACTAAATGAGCACCGCACTGTCGGAGGGTCAGTAATGAGGGAGTGTTGCCATATCAGAGGGTCAGTACTGAGTGAGCACTGCACTGTGGGATGATCAGAACTGAGGGTACACCGCACTGTGGGAGGGTCAGTACTGAGGGAGTGCTGGCATATCGGAGGGTCAGTACTGAGGGAACACCGCACTGTATTGTAAACTGTGCATAGGACAGAATTTCAGAAGGACATTGACAAGTTAGTTGAATGGGCAGATAGGTAGCAGATGAAATTTCAATACGGAGAATTGTGAGGTGAAGAATTTTGGTAGGAGGAGCATAGAGAAGCAATGTCCTAAATTTTCCGGTCCCGCTCTCTGTGGGAACTGTCGCTGGCAGACAGAGGATTGAGTGGACAAGCAAAAGGTTCATCAACCTCGGATGGAAATTTCCAGGTTGGGCGGGACAGAAAAATCCCGCCCAATAGAAAATAAGGGGTAAAATTTTTAAAGGGGTGCAGGAGCAGAGGGAACTGGGGGCCCGATTTTACCATTGCTATGCGCCCGTTTTCAGGTGCGAAAACGTGGTAAAGTCGGGTGAGAGGCCATTATCGCGATCCGCTCCCGCGCAGATTGCCACTTTACCGAAACCCGGGAATGGCGGCGATTCGATTCACGCCCAAAACGGGCGCAACGGCGATTTAAATGCATTTGCGTTCATTTAAATTGAATTAATGAACTGCCCGCCCAACTTTATCCGCATTTCTCCCTTTACCACCACGTTTGCCGATCCGGAACCGCGCCGGAATGGACCTGCTAAATAAAAGTCTGAATCGGGTGCTCCAGCTTCTGAAGAGCGCGTTCAGTGTTTCCAACGGCTCTCTGACTCAGATCAGTGGTGGGGGGGAGGAAGGAGGCGGGTCAGATCATTCTCTGGTTGGGGGGGCGTGGAGGGAAGTGAGGCCAGATTGTTGTCTGCTTGGGGAGGGGAGGAGAAGGCGGGTCAGATGTATCTCTGGTGAGGGGGGTGGGTGGGAGGGCTGATCGTTGTCTGGTGGGGAGGGAGGAGGAGGCAGGTCAGATGCTCCTCTGGGGGGCGGGAGAGCGGGTGAGTGAGGCCAGACCATTCTCTGGGTGGGGATGAGTGAGGCCAGGTCGTTATCTTTGGGGGGGGGGCGGGGGGGGGCGGTGGTGAGTGAGGCCAGATCGTTGTCGGGGGCGGGGTGGAGGGGGGGGAGGAGGGAGATGGCTAAGATGTATCTCAGGTGGGGTGGGGGGGGGTGGGCAGATGGATCTTTGGTGGGGGGGCAGGTATATTTCTGGTGGGGATGCGGGAGAGGGCTGCCACTCTGTGGGCGATCGGTGGGGGGGAGGGGGGGCAGGGCTGGTGATCGGTCTGGGTAGTGGGGGGGGTGGATAAGGGGGGCAGTGATGTGTGTGGGTAGGGGAGGGTGGATAAGGGGGAACAGTGATGTGTGTGGGTAGTGGGGAGGTGGATAAAGGGGACAGTGATGTGTGTGGGTAGTGGGGGGGGTGGGTGGATAAGGGGGACAGTGATGTGTGTGGGTAGTGGGGGGGTGGGTGGATAAGGGGGACAGTGATGTGTGTGGGTAGTGGGGGGGGGCGGAGTGGATAAGGGGGACAGTGATGTGTGTGGGTAGTGGGGGGGGGTGGATAAGGGGGACAGTGATGTGTGTGGGTAGTGGGGGAGGGGTGGATAAGGGGGACAGTGATGTGTGTGGGTAGTGGGAGGGGTGGATAAGGGGGACAGTGATGTGTGTGGGTAGTGGGGGTGGGTGGATAAGGGGGACAGTGATGTGTGTGGGTAGTGGGGGTGAGTGGATAAGGGGGACAGTGATGTGTGTGGGTCGTGGGGGTGGGTGGATAAGGGGGACAGTGATGTGTGTGGGTAGTGGGGGTGGGTGGATAAGGGGGACAGTGATGTGTGTGGGTAGTGGGGGGGTGGATAAGGGGGACAGTGATGTGTGTGTGTGCACCATCGCTCCCGCTTGTCGCTCCCGAGCCGCTTTCTCTGCTTTCTGCGAGCGATCTGACACGGGCGCGCTTTTTCAAATTTCTTTCTAACTGCGCATGCGCAGTTCAGAACTCCGATCGTTTCGGCCGCGCTAAGCCCCACCCACAGCGCGAATGGGACTGGAGATGTTTTTTTCAGGCTGCGTGCGAATGGGGGCTCCTGAAAGCAGATTTCCAAGTCGGATCTGCATTACGCCCAGTTTCAGCACTTAGAATGAAAATGGTAAAATCGGGCCCTGGGTGTATATATACATCAATCATTGAAGGTGGCAGGATAGGTGGAGACAGCAGTTAATAAAGCAGATAGTATCCTGGTCTTTATTAATGGGGCACAGAGACCCAGAGCAAGGAGGCTTTGCTGAATTTATGAGGGGTGATTTTGTGCCTGAGTTTGATGGTGAGATGTCATTTTCCGGTTTTCCCTGCCCTGCATCGGTGATATCACGTGTAGGAACCTCGTTTCAATTCATTTCAATAAATTATAATATAATTAAAGAGCTTCCCTCCATATGCTCCCCCCACATATCAAAGCTACCACACGTCATGATCCCCCCTCCTTATCTGAGGAAGGATGTCCTTGTTATAGAGGAAGTACAGTGAAGGTTTGCCAGGCTGATTCCTGGGACGGCAGGTCTGTCATATGAGGAGAGACTAAGTCGATCAAGATTATATTCACTGGAGTTTAGAAGAGTGAGAGGAGATCTCATAGAAACTTGTAAAATTCTAACAGGATTAGATAGGGTAGATTCAGAAAGAATGTTCCCAATGGTGGGGGAGTCCAGAACTAGGGGTCATAGTTTGATGATAGGGGATAAACCTTTTAGGATTGAGGTGAGGAGAAATTTCTTCACCCAGAGGGTGGTGAATGTGTGGGATTCACTACCACAGAATGTAGTTGAGGCCAAAACGTTGTCTGATTTCATGAAAAAATTGGATATAGCTCTAGGGGCGAAAGGGATCAAGGGATATGGAGGGGAAGGGGGATCAGGATATTGAATTCAATGATCAGCCATGATCACAGTGAATGGTGGAGCAGGCTCAAAGGGCCGAATGGCCTTCTCCTGCTTTGAGTTTCTATGCTTCTATGCTCCCCCCACATCTAGAATCCCCCCTCACTGATAGGTTTACAGTAGACATTTCAACATGTGAAGCAGTTGAGGGGAACCCAGCAGGGACACAGAAGTAAGTGTAGCCTCCCAAGGAGGAGAGAGGCATGCCCGGGCAGTGCTTCCTGGCACAGCTCCCTGACACAGCAGACCAAGGGGGCTTGTGGGAGCTCCACTGGGAGAGTTCCCCTTATATACGGGGAAGGGTTGCCATGGTCTTTGTGTGGGGGGTGTTCCCCGGGGTTTGTATGAGACAGCTTCCCTTTATCTGTGGGGGAGGGGGGTTTCCTTCATGCTTGTGGGGAGGAGTTACCCTGTACATGAGGGGATTTCTCGCGGACATGAAAATTGAAAATGAGGAAATGCAGGTAGAAGTTCTCAGAATATCGGATATTCTCCTATCAGATCCCCACCCCGCCAGTGTGAGGGCCCGAGAGATGCCTGCAGCATAGTTTCTCGAAGTGCTGCAGCATCTGGTGAGAAAAGCCAGCTGTGCAGCCAGGCATCTGCATAACAGCTTTCTCAGCAGAAACAGCACTGAGAGAGAAAATCAGAACATTTCACCCACACAACACATTGGTTAGACCTCAGCTGGAGTAGTGTGTACAGTTCTGGGTGCCACACCTACAGGAAGGATGTGAATGTATTGGAGAGAGTGCAGAAGAGGGTTACAAGAATGGTTCCAGTGATAAGAAACTTCAGTTATGGGGATAGAATCATAGAATCCCTACAGTACAGAAGGAGACCATTCGGCCCATCGAGTCTGCACCAACCACAATCTCACCCAGGACCCATTCCCATAACCCCATGTATTTACCCTGCTAATCCCCCTGACACTAAGGGGCAATTTAGCATGGCCAGTCAACCTAACCCGCACATTTTGGACTGTGGGAGGAAACCGGAGCACCCGGAGGAAACCCACACAGACATGGGGAGAACATGCAAACTCCACACATACTCAAGCCAGGAATCGAACCCCTGGGTTCCTGGCGCTGTGAGGCAGCAGTGCTAACCACTGTGCCACCGTGCCGCGCTTTGGAGAGGCTGGCACTGTTCTCCTTGGAGAGAAGAAAGCTAAGAGGAGATTTGATCGCGATGTTCAAAATCATGAGGGGGCTGTACTGAGTAGACAGGGAGACACTGTTCCCGCTCGCAAAAGAATTGAAAACCAGAGAGCACAGGTTTGCAAAGAAGCAAATGTGATGTGAGAAAAACCTTTTCACACAGTGAGTGGTTGGGGTCTGGAACGCGCTGCTTGGAAGTGTGGTGAAGGTAGGGTCAATCGAGACATTCAAGAGGGCAGTAGATGATTGTTTGAAGAGTAACAATGTGCCAGGATACAGGGACAAGGCAGGGGAATGGCACTAAGTTATGATGCTTGTTTGGAGAGCTGATGCAGACACGATGGGCCATCTTCTACCAGCCCCTTCTACTTGCCGATTATGGCAAGGTCTGCAAGACATAGCCGGCTACAAGACGAAGACATGTAAAATCGCCGGCTCCAACGCAACTCTCCCTGATGAGCTCAATGCATTCTACACCCATTTTGAGCAAGAGGTCAGCGAGAGCATGCCCTCCACCCTGGAAGCCTTGGATGAATCTGGATCTGGGGTCACCATTGCAGATGTCAGAGCAGCTTTCTTGAAGGTCAACCCATGGAAAGCGACTGGCCCGGATGGGGTACCCGAGCAAGCACTCAGATCCTGCACAGACCAGCTGGCGGGGGTATTCACAGACATCTTCAACCTCTCTTTACAACAATCTGAAGTCCCTATCTGCTTCAAGAAGACGACCATCATCCCGGTACCTAAGAAAAACCAAGCAGCGGCCTTAATGACTATCGGCCGGTGGCTCTGACATCCATCATTATGAAGTGCTTCGAAAGGCTAGTCATGGCACGAATCAATTCCAGCCTCCCGGACTACCTGGATCCACTACAGTTTGTCTACCGCCACAACAGGTCCACAGCAGACGCCATTTCCCTGGCCCTGCACTCAACCCTGGAACACCTAGATAACAAGGACACCTCATGGAGTCATAGAGTCATAGAGGTTTACAGCATGGAAACAGGCCCTTTGGCCCAACTTGTCCCTGCCGCCCTTGTTTTTTTTAAAAACTCCTAAGCTAATCCCAATTGCCCGCATTTGGCCCATATCACTCTATACCCATCATACCCATGTAACTATCTAAATGCTTTTGAAAAGATAAAATTGTACCTGCCTCTACTACTACCTCTAGCAGCTTGTTCCAGACACTCACCACCCTCTGTGTGAAAAAAGTACCCCTCTGGACACTTTTGTATCTCTCCCCTCTCACCTTAAACCTATGCCCTCTAGTTTTAGACTCCCCTACCTTTGGGAAAAGATATTGACTATCTACCTTGTCTATGCCCCTCATTATTTTATAGACCTCTATAAGATCACCCCTCAGCCTCCTACGCTCCAGAGAAAAAAGTCCCAGTCTATTCAGCCTCTCCTTATAACTCAATCCAACAAGTCCCGGTAGCATCCTAGTAAATCTTTTCTGCACTCTTTCTAGTTTAATAATATCCTTTCTATAATAGGGTGACCAGAATTGCACACAGTATTCCAAGTGTGGCCTTACCAATGTCCTGTATTCAATGTTCTGACCGATGAAACCAAGAATGCCGAATGCCTTCTTCACCACTCTGTCCACCTGTGACTCCACTTTCAAGGAGCTATGAACATGTACCCCTAGATCTCTTTGTTCTGTAACTCTCCCCAACACCCTACCATTAACTGAGTAAGTCCTGTCCTGTTTCAATCTACCAAAATGCATTACCTCACATTTGTCTAAATTAAACTCCATCTGTCATTCGTCAGCCCACTGGCCCAATTGATCAAGATCCCGCTGCAATTGGAGATAACCTTCCTCACTGTCCACTATGCCACCAATCCTGGTGTCATCTGCAAACTTACTAACCATGCCCCCTATATTCTCATCCAAATCATTAATATAAATGACAAATAACAGTGGGCCCAGCTCTGATCCCTGAGGCACACCGCTGATCACAGGCCTCCAGGTCCACAGCAGATGCCTATGTCAGACTCCTATTTATTGATTACAGCTCAGCCTTCAACACCATTATTCCCACGAAACGCATCTCCAAACTCTGTGGCCTGGGCCTCGGCACCTCCCTCTGCAACTGGATCCTGAACTTCCTAACTCACAGACCACAATCAGTAAGGATAGGCAACAACATCTCCTCCATGATAATCCTCAACACCGGTGCCCCACAAGGCTGTGTTCTAAGCCCCCTACTATACTCCTTATACACCTATGATTGTGCAGCCAAATTCCCCTCCAATTCGATTTTCAAGTTTGCTGACAACATCACCGTAATGGGTCGGATCTCAAACAATGATGAGACAGACTACAGGAATGAGATAGAGAATCTGGTGAACTGGTGCGGCAACAATAATCTCTCCCTCAACGTCAACGAAATGAAGGAGATTGTCATCGACTTCAGGAAGCGTAAAAGGCGAACATGCCCCTGTCTACATCATTGGGGACGAAGTAGAAAGGGTCGAGAGCTTCAAATTATTAAGTGTCCAGATCACCTACAACCTGTCCTGGTCTCCCCATGCCGACACTATAGTTAAGAAAGCCCACAAACGCCTCTACTTTCTCAGAAGACTAAGGAAATTTGGCATGTCAGCTATTAAGTCCACGACTTTTCCACTCACGCCAGAGCATGTCAGCATGTCACCACACTGTCAGCATGTCAGTCCAAAGATGTGCGGGTTAGGTTGATTGGCCAGGTTAAAAATTGCCCCTTAGAGTCCTGGGATGTGTAGGTTAGAGGGATTAGCGGGTAAATATGTGGGGGTAGGGCTTGGGTGGGATTGTGGTCGGTGCAGACTCGATGGGCCGAATGGCCTCCTTCTGCACTGTAGGGTTTCTATGATTTCTATGATGATTTCTATGATAACTCTCAACAACTTTTACAGATGCACCATAGAAAGCATTTGTTCTGGTTGCATCACAGCTTGGTGTGGCTCCTGCTCTGTCCAAGACCGCAAGGAACTGCAAAAGGTCGTGAATGTAGCCCAATCCATCACACAAACCAGCCTCCCATCCATTGACTTGTTTACACTTCCCGCTGCCTCGGCAAAGCAGCCAGCATAATTAAGGACCCCATGCACCCCGGACATTCTCTCTTCCACCTTCTTCCTTCAGGAAAAAGATAAAAATGTCTGAGGTCGCGTACCAACTGAGTCAAGAACAGCTTCTTCCCTGCTGCTGTCAGACTTTTGAATGGACCTACTTCGCATTAAGCTGATCTTTACACCCTAGCTATGACTGTAACACTACATTCTGCACTCTCTTGTTTCCTTCTCTATGAATGGTATGCTTTGTCTGTATAGCGCACAGAAATAAATCAAATTAAAATTAAATTAAATGGCCTCTTAACACTGTATCAATTCCGTGCTCCTGTGAAACACTCTATGTTCCTAATTGAAAATTGCATTCAGTGGAATGGAATATTTTTAACTTTGAATACTGCTGATCAAGTCTCCTAACGGTAACACTAACATTATCTCCTCCATCAATAAGGAGGATTCTTGTCTGGGGGTGGGGGGTGGGGGGTAGGTGGCGGTGGAGGCAGCAGTATTGTGGTGCAGTGGGTAGTATCCCTGCCTCTGAGCCAGAAGCTCTGGGATCAGGTCCCCCTCCTTCCCTCCCCCCACCCACCCCCAAGACATGATAGTCATCATTTAATCAAACAGGTCAAGTAGCAGCCTGCAAATCCTTCCAATATTGGCCAATGACTGATGCGCATCAATTTGACACGAGGCACAAAGCTTCGGTAAAATAAGGCTTTTATTAACTAATAATGGAACTATCAGAACTTTAACACACTATCCCAGACTGAAGAGGTCCCGCCCGAGCAGGGGGTCTTATACCTCTCCCAGGAGGCGGAGCCCGACTGGGATGTGCCACAACAGTTACAACCACAGGTGTATCAATCCCACCCTAGCCCAACAACAACATTAGAACAACCCAACAACAACATTAGAACAATCCCACAGTGGGAACCAACGATGGTTCACCACATTCACCCCTCCTTTGAGAACAAAGGCCGGCGGGGTACGAAAACAGACTAAAATGTCAACAGATTATAAGTTCAGACGGTCTGGAGGACCGCACCGTCGTTGTGACCTCCTCAATACCGGCGGTGACACCGGAGTAGGTGCTTGCGGTGGCGTTCTCCCCAAAACGGCGTCCAGCTGTTCTCCCACGGACTCACAGGCCGGTTGACCCTGATGAAACGGTAGTGCAGGGGATCCTGACACATTCTGCGATGGCGACGATCTTCGGGGCTCAGGCAAGCTGTGCATTGGAGTAAAACTGTTAAGCATTGGTCCCGATGCTGTCCGCGCCACGTCCGGGGGAGAAATAAGGGATAAGGGATTCGTCACTGGGGGTACGGGAGCGACAGGAGTTGCTACGTTCCCTGCGGGCGCCAGGTCTCGGATCGAGACTGTGTCCTCTCGCCCGTCAGGATATGCCACATAGGCATACTGAGGGTTGGCGTGGAGGAGGTGGACCGGTTCGACCAAGGGGTCGGACTTGCGGGCCCTTACATGTCGCCGCAGGAGGACGGGTCCTGGGTACGTCAACCAGGCTGGTAAAGATATCCCCGAGGACGACTTCCGAGGGAATGAGAACATCCTCTCGTGGGGAGTAGCATTGGTTGCCGTACACAGGAGGGAGCAAATGGAGTGAAGCGCATTCGGAAGGACCTCCTGCCAATGGGAGACTGGAAGGCCTTTGGACTTCAGCGCCAATAGGACAGCCTTCCAGACTGTAGCATTCTCTCGTTCCACCTGTCCATTACCCCTAGGGTTGTAACTCGTGGTCCTACTAGAGGCAATCCCGTATGAGAGCAGGAATTGCCTCAAGTCATTACTCATGAACGACGAGCCCCTGTCGCTATGGATATAGCTGGGGTACCCGAACAGGGTAAAAAGATCACGGAATGCCTTGATCACCGTGGCAGCCGACGTGTCCGCGCAGGGGACAACAAATGGGAACTGGGAGTACTCATCTATTATGTTCAGAAAGTACACGTTCCGATCTGTTGAGGGAAGGGGGCCCTTAAAATCCACACTCAGCCTCTCGAAGGGGCGAGTGGCCTTGACCAAATGTGCCCGGTCAGGTCGGTAAAAGTGCGGTTTGCATTCCGCGCAAATCCGACAGCTCCTTGTTACCGACCTGACATCCTCCACCGAGTAAGGCAGGTTGCGGGCTTTGACAAAGTGGTAGAGCCGAGTGACCCCAGGATGGCACAGGTCATTATGGAGGGCGTTCAAGCGATCCTCCTGCGTAGTAGCGCATGTTCCGCGCGAGAGGGCATCCGAGGGCTCATTGAGTTTCCCTGGACGATACATGATATCGTAGTTATAGGTGGAGAGTTCAATTCTCCACCGCAAGATCTTATCATTCTTGATCTTGTCCCTCTACGTGTTGTTGAACATGAACGCCACGGACCGCTGGTCCGTGATCAGGGTGAACCGCTTTCCCGCCAGGTAATGGCGCCAGTGTCTGACGGCCTCCACAATGGCCTGGGCCTCCTTTTCCACCGCAGAATGCCGAATTTCGGGGCCTTGGAGGGTGCGGGAAAAAAACGCGACGGGCCTGCCCGCCTGGTTAAGTGTGGCGGCCAGGGTGAAATCAGATGCATCGCTTTCCACCTGAAAAGGGATGGATTCGTCCACCGCGTGCATCGTGGCTTTCGCGATGTCGTGTTTCAATTCCTTGAAGGCCAATTGGGCCTCTGGCGTGAGTGGAAAAGTCGTGGACTTAATAAGCGGACGGGCTTTGTCGCGTAGTTGGGGACCCACTGCGCATAACAGGAGAAGAAGCCTAGGCATCTTCTCAGTGCTTTTGCGCTAGCGGGCAAGGGAAGTTCAGCAAGGGGGCGCATACGGTCTGGATCAGGGCCAATGACCCCGTTTTCCACAACGTATCCCAGGATGGCTAACCGGCGCGTACGGAATACACACTTCTCCCTGTTGTAGGTCAAATTCAGGCGAGATGCAGTGCGTAAAAAGTTCTGGAGATTTGTGTCATGGTCCTGCTGATCATGGCCGCAGATGGTGACATTATCCAGGTACGGGAAGGTAGCCCGCAGCCTGTTCTGGTCCACCATTCGGTCCATAGCATGCTGGAAGACCGAGACCCCATTGGTGACACCAAATGGAACCCTAAGGAATTGATACAGACGACCATCTGCCTCAAAGGCCGTGTAATGTCGGTCCTCTGGGCGAATGGGGAGTTGGTGGTAGGCGGACTTAAGGTCTATGGTGGAGAACACCCGGTACTGCGCAATCTGATTGACCATATCAGATATGTGCGGGAGGGGATACGCATCCAGCTGCGTATATCGATTAATGGTCTGACTGTAATCAATGACCATCCGGGGTTTGTTCCCGCTCTTGACCACCTCGACCTGTGCTCTCCACGGACTAACACTGGGCTGTATGATCCCTTCTTTGAGGAGTCGCTGAACCTCAGATCTGATGAAGATCCGATCTTCAGTGCTGTAACGCCTACTTTTAGTAGCGATGGGCTTGCAGCCTGGTACCAGATTCTGAAATAAAGAGGGTGTGGTGATCTTTAACGTAGAAAGATTGCAGGCGGGGCGCTTTGGACAATTTGGAGACTGCAGCTTTTCCCCCACTGTCAGCGAAGGGAGTGGCCCACTGTACTGTAGGATCACACTCTTCATGTGGACCATAAAGTTTAGTCTGAGGAGAATTGGTGCGCAAAGATGCGGCAACACAAGGAGCCTGAATCGCTCGTAAATTGTGCCTTGCACTTTCAAAGTTACCACACAACGTCCTAGCACAGCGACAGACCGGGACCTTGATGCCATAGAGATTGTCTGTTTGGCAGGTTGAATCTGGAGTCCACACCTCTTCACAGTGTCAGGGTGAATAAAGCTCTCAGTGCTCCCGCTGTCAAACAGACAATAAATTGCACGACCATTTACCTGTATATCCATCATCGAACAATCAAGCCTGTGATGCTTAGCCTGGTCCAGGGTGATCGACGCCACCGTTGGTCCGTGAACGTCACTGCAGGCAGCTGAGGTCGATGCTGAGAACCCCTGCTGGTCGCTCATGGTCATCGTCGACCAAAATGGCCGCCCCCATGAATCGCACATGGGTAAGGGCGCCAAACGTAGCGACTCCTGGTGGTCATCCTCCTCCGACTCCGTCGACCGCAATGGCGTCGTCCTGGACTCGCACGTGGACGAACCCCGTGAGTACTTCGACGACGATGGTGATGATCCCCGTTCTGAAGGGTCACAGGCCGCACTGCCGTTCTTGGGCTTCGATCTGCACACCTTCGCATAATGCCCCTTTTTACCGCATGAGGTACAGACTACCGCTTTAGCGGGACACTTTTGTCGTGGATGTTTGGCTCCTCCGCAGAAGTAGCACCGCGGGCCGCATGGGGCTGCAGCCGTCGTCTGGTCCACATGGGAGCACGCCATAACACTGCACTTCAAGCCCGTGGGGCGAGGAGGGATTTGCGACTGCTCCTGCCACGTTGTCTCCATGTGGTCCTCCGGATACAGGACCAAGCTCTTCGAAGCTGCCTCAAGCATTTCAGCTAATTCCATAGCTTGGGTCAGGTTGAGATTTCCCTTTTCTAGCAGCTTGAGACGGATGTATGAAGATCCGACCCCGGCCACAAACGCATCTCGGGCGAGGTCGTACATGCTCTGCTCAGCCGACACAGCTTTGCAGTCACAGCCCCTGGCTAGCTGTAAGAGCTCATTGGCGTAGTCCTCCATGGTTTCGCCCGACTGCCGACGTCGTGTAGCGAGGAGGTAACGAGCGTGGATCTCGTTAGGTGGTTTCGTATAGCGCTTTTTTAAAAGCTCGAGGGCCCTCGGGTAAGTGGTGGCCGCACGGATCGCGAGGTAGACTGTGTCACTTACCCTCGCATGGAGGACCCGGAGTCTGTCATCGTCTGTGGTGACCGCTGCGGAGGCTGCTAGGTAATCTTCAAAACACTTCAGCCAGTGGTCGAAGGTGTTAGAAGCACCCACCGCACGTGGATCTAGCGTCAGACGTTCTGGCTTTAGGATTTGCTCCATACTCTCCTTTCTTTTTTTTCCTTCCGTCGAGAGTTTAATGTTAGTTAATAAAATTGATGCGCATCAATTTGACACGAGGCACAAAGCTTCGGTAAAAGAAGGCTTTTATTAACTAACAATGGAACTATCAGAACTTTAACACACTATCCCAGACTGAAGAGGTCCCGCCCGAGCAGGGGGTCTTATACCTCTCCCAGGAGGCGGAGCCCGACTGGGATGTGCCACAACAGTTACAACCACAGGTGTATCAATCCCACCCTAGCCCAACAACAACATTAGAACAACCCAACAACAACATTAGAACAATCCCACAGTGGGAACCAACGATGGTTCACCACAATGACCGGGAGGGATTCCTGGGAAGAAAGTTAGGGTGGGATTTTCCGGCCGCGCTCACCCCAAGACCGGAAAGTCCTGCCTGAGGTCAACGGACCTTTGCATGGTCCGTCTCACCCCATCCCCTGTCCGCTATGATTCCTGTGGTGAGCAGGAGGGGGAAATTCAGCCCTTGGAGTCTTTACTCTGCATACCTGGAGAGAGTATAAAAGTGTATGTCGCCATAGCAACTCTGAGTGAACTGTATGGCACCACCACCACTTCTTGCCCATCATCTTGGGCAGTCGGCAAAGTGTTTATGAAAAAGGCAATGCATAGGGCTTCTGTAATCTGTAGTTTTATATCGTATGATGTGTGAGAACAAAATAAGACTGGCGCATAATTTCACTCGATGTAATGATGTCGGGAAGACAGAAACTTGACATAACCTTCCATCAATAAATTAATGCGTAGTGAAGGATAAATTGTACTTAGTGTATAGGAGCTCAATTGGCTGACTGACTTTTGCTTGCCCTCTCCCAGCTTCTGATCTTATGAATAGTGCAAGATATTTAAATTGATATGATGATGTATGACTTTCTCTGCCTGCCCACAACTGGTGAGTTTGCATGAAAATACCAGGAAGATTAATTTTGTTTGAACAATGCAGAGAGTTTTGGCGAAAGGGCTTTGCAATGAAACCAAAACGAAAAATCAAAGTTGAATTTCCAAAATATATTTACATTCGGACTGCTCCGAGAATTTGCTCATTTTCAATTTGCATATAAATGGCTTCGGCTAGATTTACATAAATCTGTTCCAGTGGTAAACTGAAATGATTTCATAAGATTAATAAAAAAAAATCAACATCCAATAAATTAGTTTTTTTAACCAGCTATAATTTAAGGGTGATGCTTGATTATTTCTGTGAGGTGTCAATGATGGTTATGCAATATGTACATATATAATGTGCAGTCTTTCACATAGTCAACAGATAGTTAAACCCAAAGCTGATGTAGGGTTAAAGGGGAGAGGGAATCATTCAATCAATGTAAGGAGGGGTGGAGGGACGGACAGGAGGAGAGGGGATAGGTTGAGGTGAGAAAACGGTAGTGAGGGGAATTCCAAATTTATCTATTAGTGTCACAATGAAGTTATTGTGAAAATCCCCTAGTGGCCACACTCCGGCGCCTGCTCGGGTACACTGAGGGAGAGTTTAGCATGGTCAATGCACCCAACCAGCACACCTTTCGGACTGTGGGAAGAAACCCACGCAGACACAGGGGAGAACATGCAGACTCTGCACAGGCAGTGACCCAAGCCAGGAATCGAACCCAGATCTCTCACTCTGTGAGGCAGAAGTGCGAACCACTGTGCCACCGTGCTGCCCCAGAGGTGGATGAGGTGAGAGAGTGAGGCAAGACATAGATGCAGAGGAAGTGATGAGAAGAAAGGAGATGTAGAAGTGTTTGGCTGATTAACTTTAATCACTAGGTTTAGCAAATTTACCAAAACAGGACTGAGGAATGTGGTGCATAATGAACCCATTCATCCTACCACAGGTAGCAGGTTGAGTTTGTACAGTTTGCCGATTGAGATGATTATGTATGTGGCCAACAACACCTGAATACACTGTGTGCAATTCTCGTCACCTCAATATAGGAAGAATGTGACTGCTCTGGAGGGGGTACAGAGGAGATTCACCACGATGTTGCCTGGGATGGACCATTTGAGCTATAAAGAGAAACTAGATAGGTTTGGATTGTTTTCTTTAGAACAGAGAAGGCTGACAGGGGACCTCAATCTTTA
Source organism: Mustelus asterias (assembly GCF_964213995.1). Taxonomy (NCBI): domain Eukaryota; kingdom Metazoa; phylum Chordata; class Chondrichthyes; order Carcharhiniformes; family Triakidae; genus Mustelus; species Mustelus asterias. Next base: position 13,539,703 of record NC_135823.1, read on the forward strand.
GGCTGGAGGGCTTCAGTCGTTGGGAAACTGAAAAATGTTGTAAGACTAGTAGAATAGATAAGGGAGGGCGAGTGAGTGTGGTGCATTTGGACTTTCAGAAGGCTTTTGATAAGGTCCCTCGTAAGAGGTTAGTGGGGAAAATTAAAGCACATTGGATAGGGGGTAATGTATTGGCATAGACTTAGAATTGGTTGACAGACAGGAGCAGCACGTGGCACAGTGGTTGGCACTGCTGCCTCACAGCGCCAGGGACCCAGGTTTGATTCCCGGCTTGGGTCACTGTCTGTGCGGAGTCTGCACATTCTCACCGTGTCTGTGTAGGTTTCCTCCGGATGCTCCGGTTTCCTCCCACACTCCAAAGGTGTGCAGGTTACATGGACTGGCCATGCTAAATTGCCCCTTAATGTCCCAAGTTGTGTAGGTTCGGGGGATTAGTGGGGTAAATGCATGAGGTTATGGAGATAGGGTGCGGGGTGGACCTGGTTAAGAATTCAGAGAGTCAGTGCAGACTTGATGGGCTGAATAGCCTCCTTCTGCACTGTAGGGATTCTATGATTCTATGACAGGAAGAAGTTTAACAACACCAGGTTAAAGTCCAACAGGTTTATTTGGTAGCAAAAGCCACACAAGCTTTCGAAGCTCTAAGCCCCTTCTTCAGGTGAGTGGGAATTCTGTTCACAAACAGAGTTTATAAAGACACAGACTCAATTTACATGAATAATGGTTGGAATGCGAATACTTACAACTAATCAAGTCTTTAAGAAACAAAACAATGGGAGTGGAGAGAGCATCAAGACAGGCTAAAAAGATGTGTATTGTCTCCAGACAAGACAGCCAGTGAAACTCTGCAGGTCCACGCAACTGAGGGCGTTACAAATAGTGTGACATGAACCCAATATCCCGGTTGAGGCCGTCCGCGTGTGTGCGGAACTTGGCTATCAGTTTCTGCTCAGCGACTCTGCGCTGTCGTGTGTCGCGAAGGCCGCCTTGGAGAACGCTTACCCGAATATCAGAGGCTGAATGCCCGTGACTGCTGAAGTGCTCCCCAACAGGAAGAGAACAGTCTTGCCTGGTGATTGTCGAGCGGTGTTCATTCATTGACAGGAAACAGAGAGTGGGAATAAATGGATCTTTTTCAGAGTTACAGGCAGTCACTAGTGGGTATCGCAGGGATCAAGGTTTGGGCCCCAGCTGTTCACTCTATATAAATGAGCTGGATGAGGAAGCCAAACATAACTTTTCCAAGTTTGCTGACGACACAAAACTGGGCAAAATTGTGAGTTACAAGGGGGATACAAAAAAGCTTCAAGATCATTTAGACAAGTTGAGGGAGTGGGCAAACAACTGGCAGACACAATACAACATGGCTAAATGTGAAGTTCTACATGTTGGTGTGAAAAACAGAAAGCAAGAGTATTATTGAAATGGTGATATATTGGGAAGTGTGGATGTACAAAGGGATCTGGGTGTCCTTGTAAACCGGTCAATGAAAATGGAGAGGCAGGTGCAGCAAGCAATTAGGAGGGCAAATAATATGTTGGCCTTTATTGCAAGAGGATTTGAGTTCAGAAGTAGGGATATCTTGCTGCAGTTATACAGGGCCTTGGTGAGACCACACCTGGAGTACTGTGCATAGTTTTGGTCTCCCTACCTAAAAAAGGTTATACTTGCCATAGAGGGAGTGCAGCAGAGGGTCGCTAGACTGATACAGGGATTGGCGGGACTGTCCAATGAGGCGAGATTGTGTTCAGCTGGGCCTGTATTCACTAGAGTTTAGAAAGATGAGAGATCTGATTGAAACATATAGAATTCTAACCGGGCTGGACAGACTGGATGCTGGGAGGATGTTTTCCTTCATTGGGGAATCTAGAATCAGGCGACAGTCTCAGGATATCGGGTAGACCATTTAGGACTGAGATTAGGGAAGATTTCTTCACTCAGAAGTTGTGAACCTGTGGAATTCTCCACCACAGAAGGCTGGAGGTCAAGTCACTGAATGTATTTAAGAGAGAGAGATGGATAATTCTTTAGATTTTTATGGCATCCAGGGGTGTATGGAGAAAGCGGGAATGTGGCATTGAAATCGAGGATCAGTCATGATCATATTGAATGGCGGAGCAGGCTCGAAGGGCCGAATGGCCTACTCCTGCTCCCAGTTTCTAAGGGAAGAATTTTCCCACAAAATGACATTTTGGGCACAGAAACCGGAATGATTCACTCTGGCACCGACTGCAGGATCAAGATTGCGATCTTTAGCCAATTAGTCAAATTCTATTCCCAATGTGAAACACGTTGCGCCTGACTCTCCAGGCGTCTGATTCGCTCGACCCAGGGCTCGGCTGGGTGCTGCAATCAAGGGGGAGCAGCATTTAAACGCTCCCTCAGCACTGACTCCCAGTCACGCCAGGGGGATAGCTGTAAGGAGACCAGCTCCTCCATTCTCGGAGGGGAACCCAACCAGGCTTCTGGAGACAGTGGAGGGGATGCGGGCAACCTTTTATCCCGTGTTGGAAGGAAACCCCAAAGTCTCATAACCAATCCCGCCTGGGAGGCAGTGCCAGCTGCAGATAGTGCCAGCAGCATGACCAGGGGAACGGGGAGATGCCACCAGGAAACGAATGGCCTCATGGAAGCTGTAAGGGAGTGTGACTACCTGTCTCCTCCTGGCATCAGCCCCATCTGTCACCCCCAGAATGCCACCATTAATGTACTCCCTGCCACTTCTTAGCCTCCCAACATCCAACACCCGCCCCCTCCCCCCCACTAAACCCCACTAAATCCCCTGGCACTCCTCATCACAACCCCTTTCTCTGTAGGCGCAGCGCCCACATATACCAGTTGTTATAGACCTTCAACCTGCCAGACAACCAGCTCACAATGTCCTCACTGTGTCCCCGCAGGAGAAGATAGCCCATAATAAAAGGGAGAGGGGGAAGGCGGGCGGAGAGTGGGGGGTGGGGATGCCCGGGTTAAGACTCCTCACCCCCTGTGAAGAAAAAGGGTAATGGAGCTTGCGGGGGAGGCCAAGGAGCGAGCCGTGATGGACAGCGAGGCCGGCCAGTGCCGGAGAAGTGAGGACCCCCTGCACCTTCTCAAGTGAGTTGTTTATTGCCCGGGCCCTTTGTCCCTCCCATTTACTGGATCCATGTGCATTGTGGTACAGGATCACCATCTGTGAGTCAGGGCCACCCAGAGGCAAAGCCCCCACGCACCCCCTTCATGGGGAGACAGCCTATGGTCATCTGGGACGATAGCAACTTTCCTTTTACCCCTATTCCCTCCCTCTATCTACACGAATGCAAGAAACACTCCCTTCAGCAACTTCCCTTCAGCAACTTCCCGACAGCTGAACTTGCCCCTCATCAGGAGAAACTTCCCGTACCTTAACTGAACCATTTAACTGTTGCTGGACCAACTCTTTGTACCTTCTTCCTGCTTTCCATTTTCCAAGATGGAAAACCAAAGTGACACGATAAACACAGTGTCCAGGCAAAACCCTTAACATTTCAGCTGCCCAATTTGGAATGAAATTTGGAAGTATTTTTTCACACAAAGATTAATAAAAATGTACAATTTTAACCCGCCAATAAACATTGGATGTCAGGTCAATTGTAACGTTCATGACTCAGATCACTAGATTCTGTTAGGTAAGGGTAATAAGGTGAGGACAATAGGTTAAAGGTGGGGAAATGGAGTTGAGGTACAGATCAGCTGTAATCTAAATGAATAGCAGTATAGGCTTGAGGGGTGACCAGCCACCTCATGTTCCTATGCGTGGTGAGATATTCCCACAATAAATCCCGTTGGGCAGCACGGTGGCACAGTGCTTAGCATTGCTGCCTCATAGCGTCAGGGACCCAGGTTCAATTCTGGCCTCAGGTCACTGTCTGTATGTAGTCTGTACATTCTCCCCATGTCTGGGTGGGTTTCCTTTGGGTGCTCCAGTTTCCTCCCACAGAACAAAAGACGTGCTAGTTAGGTGGATTGCCGTGCTAAATTGACCTTTAGTGTCAGGGGGATGAGCAGGGTAAATATGTGGGGTGACAGGAATAGGCCTGGGTGGGATTGTGATTGGTGCAGACTTGATAGGTCGAATGGCCTCCTTCTGTACTGTAGGGAGTCTTTGATTCTATTCTATTCTGTTCCAAAAGTGAGTTTGTGGAATTTTCCGAGTATTATGGCCAAGGAGTTGAAATTGTAGGGAAGGGAAGAATTGAGAGAGGGTTGGGAATGATTTGATTGGATTTGATTTATTATTGTCGCATGTATTGGGATACAGTGAAAAGTATTGTTTCTTGTGCGCTATACAGACAAAGCATACCATTCATAGAGAAAGAGAGAATGGGGGAATAGGTTAAGTTTAGGGAGTCTTCAAATCTCTCAAACTCGATTGGTACAGCAAGTGATAAGCGGAACAGTTGGTTAATAGAGGTGTAAGTTATCCTGAGTGTGATAGCGGGCAAGTTCCAATTCTCTTCCCACACCTAGTGGCGGCACTGAGGCAGACTTTCGTCTGTTTCCATAGCTAGTCATTCCTGGAACAGGTCACTAGTCTGTTGCCAGAAACTGAGAGCTTGAGGAGTGCCACTCTACATAAAGCGTGGCTGACCAGGAATCTCTCCCACTCTTACTGCCAGCCATTGGCGCGTTTGGAGGGGTTTGCAAGTTGACACATTCAAGTTGAACACACCTGTCCTTGGCCATCAAGTCCTGGGGTGGGACTCGAACCCAGAGCTTCTGGCTCAGGGGCAGAGACGCTACCCACTGCATCACAGGAATGGCGTTACAATTCTCATCCACTAGTATGTTATCACTTGGGGCCTGAATGGGTAGAATCTCAGATTTGTCGAAAGCTTGAGGGAATTTGCATTAACGTAATAATGCCAAATAAACCATTTAATGAGCTGAAACAAACATTTCTTCAATGGTTTTAGTGTAAAATAGCACAGCTGTGTGTTGCTGCTCTCTCTGCAGACAGATTCTCTTGACATTTTCACTGTCTAACAATTTTTTTAAAAAAGCAATTCCTGCCTACAAAGCATTAAATTGAACGGAGAAATATAATAACTCATGTTAATGTTATTGGTTTAACTTTGAATCCACTTGTATTACCTGAGATATTTAACTCTTTGATTAAAGCAAATGTCAGTGTTTCACTCCAGGTAGTAATCTGCCAGAATGAGTCTGGAATATATCCTTGTTACATCCATTCAAAATAACTTCACTTGCTGAATATAGTTCAAAAGGCAGGACCTTGTAAATACACTAAAGAAAGATAAGACCTCCTCTCACAGAGCTGTCACATGGTTTGGGCATTGTCCCAGCTGCATCATAGAATCATAGAAGCACCACAGTGCAGAAGGAGGCCTTTCGGTCCATCGAGTCTGCACCGACCACAATCCCACCCAGGCCCTATCCCTGTAACCCCACATATTTACCCGAGCTAGTCCCCCTGACACGAAAGGCAATTTAGCATGGCCAATCAACCTAACCTGCACATCTTTGGACTTAGACCATCTGCCTACTGGGTGGCTGATGCGCGATTAATCGACTCGGGAGGCTAGGACGTACCCAGGAATAAAGGCTTTTATTCGCAACAAGAATAGAGCATACTGCTTAACAATACTATCCCAGACTAAGGGTCACTGGGAAGTAGCAGTGACCTTTTGATGCGCGTTATCACACACGAGGCTTGAGATGCTCAAGGAAATAAAGGCTTTTATTTACTATTACAACGAAGCTACCATGTATAGTACACGATCCCAGACTGAGGGGTCCCAGACAGAGCAGTGACCTTTATACCTCTCCCAGGAGGTGAGCCCGACTGGGATGTACCATAATAACTATAATACAGGTGTAACAGCCCAACCCTAACCCCAACAGCAACAAGTAGAACAACCCATCCCTAACCCCAACAGCAACATATATACATACTCGTAGTACTGGCCAGACCCTGGCTCAGTACTATCTAGTGGGAACCAACGATGGTTCACCACATTCACCCCTCCTTTGAAGACAAAGGCCGGCGGGGTACAAAAAAACAGAATAATTTGTCATCAGTCTATAAGTTCAGACTGTCAGGGGGACCGCACTGTCGTTGTGACCTCCTCAACACCGGTGATGACACCGGAGTAGGCACTCGTGGTGGCGTTCTCCCCAAGGCGATGTCCAACGGTTCCTCCACAGTCTCACGGGCCGGCTGACCCCGAGGTGATGATAATCCGTTGAGTTCCGACACGCCCTGAAGTGGTGACCATCTCCTGGACTCAGGCAAGCTGTACACGGGAGTAAAAGGGTTAAGTAATGGTCCCGATGCTGCCCCCGCCGTGTCAGGAGGGGAAACAATAGTTGGGGGGTCTCTAACAGGAGGTATGGGAGCGACAGGGGTTTCTACGTCCCCTGCTGGTGCCAGGTCTCGAATCGAGACCGTGTCCTCTCGCCCGTCAGGGTATGCCACATAGGCATACTGAGGGTTGGCGTGGAGGAGATGGACCTGTTCGACCAACGGGTCGGACTTGCGGCCCTTACATGTCGCCGCAGGAGGACAGGTCCTGAGTACGTCAACCAAGACGGTAATGAGGTCCCAGAGGAAGACTTCCGAGGGAATGAAAACAGCCTCTCATGGGGAGTAGCGTTGGTTGCCGTACACAGGAGTGAGCGTATGGAATGGAGCGCATCAGGGAGCACCTCTTGCCAATGGGAGACTGGAAGGCCTTTTGACTTCAACGCCAGTAAGACAGCCTTCCAGACTGTAGCATTCTCACGTTCCACCTGTCCGTTACCCCTAGGGTTGCAGCTCGTGGTTCTACTAGAGGCAATCCCGTATGAGAGCAGGTATTGCCTCAAGTCATCGCTCATGAACGACGAGCCCCTATCACTGTGAATGTAGCAGGGGTACCCGAACAGAGTAAAAAGATCATGGAATGCCTTGATAACCGTGACAGCGGATGTATCAGAGCACGGAATAACAAAAGGGAATCTCGAGTACTCATCAATGATGTTGAGGAAGTACACATTCCGATCTGTCGAGGGAAGGGGGCCCTTAAAGTCGACGCTCAGTCTTTCAAAGGGACAAGTGGCCTTGACTAGTTGTGCCCAGTCAGGTCGGTAAAAGAGCGGTTTGCATTCCGCGCATACCCGACAACTTCTCGTTATGGACCTGACATCCTCCACCAAGTAGGGCAGATTGCGGGCTTTTACGAAGTGGTAGAGCCGAGTGACCCCAGGATGGCATAGGTCATTATGGAGAGCCTGCAAACGGTCCTCCTGCATACTGGCGCATGTTCCACGCGACAGGGCATCCGAGGGCTCGTTGAGTTTCCCTGGACGATACATGATGTCGTAATTATAGGTGGAGAGTTCGATTCTCCACCTCAAGATCTTGTCGTTCTTGATCTTGCCCCGCAGCGTGTTATTGAACATGAACGCCACGGACCGCTGGTCCGTGATCAGGGTGAACCGTTTTTGCACCAAGTAATGGCGCCAATGCCTGACGGCCTCCACAATGACCTGGGCCTCCTTTTCCACCGCCGAATGTCGAATTTCGGGGCCTTGGAGGGTGCGGGAAAAAAATGCGACGGGCCTGCCTGGTTAAGTGTGGCGGCCAGGGCAAAATCAGATGCATCGCTCTCCACCTGAAAGGGGATGGACTCATCAACAGCATGCATCGTGGCTTTCGCGATGTCGGTTTTTAGTTTATCAAAGGCCAATCGAGCCTTTGGTGCTAGGGGAAAAGAGGTGGACTTGATGAGCGGACGGGCTTTGTCCGCGTAATTGGGAACACACTGTGCGTAGTATGAGAAGAAGCCTAAGCATCTTCTCAGTGCTTTTGCACTAGTGGGCAGGGGAAGTTCAAGGAGGGGACGCATACGGTCTGGATCAGGGCCAATGACCCCGTTTTCCACCACGTATCCGAGGATGGCTAAACAGCGCGTACGAAATACACACTTCTCCCTGTTGTAGGTCAGATTCAGGCGAGATGCAGTGCGTAGGAACTTAAGGAGATTTGTGTCGTGGTCCTGCTGGTCATGGCCGCAGATGGTGACGTTATCCAGGTACGGGAAGGTAGCCCGCAGTCCGTTATGGTCCACCATTCGGTCCATAGCACGCTGTAAGACCGAGACCCCATTGGTGACACCAAAAGGAAACCTGAGAAAGTGATACAAGCGACCATCCGCCTCAAAAGCCGTGTATTGTCGGTCCTCTGGGCGAATGGGGAGTTGGTGGTAGGCAGACTTGAGGTCTATGGTGGAGAACACCCGGTACTGCGCAATCTGATTGACCATATCAGATATGCGCGGGAGGGGATACGCATCCAGCTGTGTGTATCTATTAATGGTCTAACTATAGTCAATGACCATTCGGGGTTTGTTCCCACTCTTGACCACCATGACCTGCGCTCTCCATGGACTAGCGCTAGACTGTATGATCCCTTCCTTGAGGAGCCGCTGAACTTCAGATTGAATGAAGATCCGATCCTCAGCGCTGTAACGCCTACTCTTAGTCGCGATGGGCTTGCAGCCTGGCACAAGATTCTGGAACAGGGAGGGTGTGGTAATCTTCAGCGTCGAGAGGCTACAGGCTGCATCGTGGCTTGCGTTGGGCAATTTGGAAGCTGCTGTCCTCCCACTGAAAGCGGAGGGTGTGGCCCACCGTACTGTAGGGTTACACTCTTCAAGTGGACCATGAAATTTAGTCCGAGGAGTATTGGCGCGCAAAGGTGCGGTAACACCAGGAGCTTGAAGCTCTCGTAAACCGTGCCCTGCACCGTTAAATTTACCACGCAACTCCCTACCACGGTGACAGACCGGGACCTTGATGCCATCGAAATCGTCTGTTTGACAGGTTGGATCTGGAGGCCACACCGCTTCACAGCGTCTGGGTGAATAAAACTCTCAGTGCTCCCGCTGTCAAACAGACAATAAATCAAGTGTTTGTTTACCTGAATGTCCATCATAGACTTGTCGAGTCTGTGAGGCTTGGCCTGGTCCAGGATGATCGACGCCACCGTTGGTTCGTGAGCGCCACTGCAGGCAGCTGAGATAGATGAAGATGACCCCTGCTGGTCGTTCGCGGTCGGTGCCGACCAACATGGCTGCTCCCATAGGTCGCACGTGGGTGATGGTGCCAAAATCAGCGACCCCTGGTGGTCGCGCATCTCTTGCGACTCCGTCGACTGTAATGGCGGCGTCCTGGCCTCGCATGTGGACGAAACCCTCGACGATGCCGACGACGAAGAACCGGGCTCCGGGGAGTCGCAGGCCGCACTGCTGTTCCTGGAAGTAAGTTTGGATCGGCATACCTTCGAATAGTGCCCCTTCTTACCGCAGGCGGAGCACAACACAGCTTTAGCGGGACATCGCTGCCGAGTGTGCTTCACTCCCCCACAGAAGTAACACCACGGGCCGCCCGGAGCTGCTGCCGTCGTCAGGCCCGAGTGTGGGCACGCCATCACGCAGCTTTTCGAACCCGAGAGACGAGGAGGGATCAGCGACTGCTCCTGCCACGTTGTCTCCACGTGGTCTTCGGGATACAATACTAGACTTTTGGAGGCCGTCTCCAACGTATCCGCTAGTTCTATCGACTTAGTGAGATCAAGATTACCTTGCTCCAACAGTCTGAGTCGGATATAAGATGATCCGATTCCCGCCACAAACGCATCTCGAGCGAGGTCGTTCATGTTCTGGTCTGCCGACACTGCTTTGCAGTTACAGCCCCTGGCGAGCTGTCGGAGCTCGTTCGCGTATTCTTCCGTCGTTTCGCCGGGCTGCCGTCATCGAGTGGCTAAGAGGTATCGAGCATGCATCTCGTTTGGCGGTTTAATGTAACGCTTCTTAAGAAGCTCGAGGGCCCTTGTGTAGTCGGTGGCCGCACGGATCGCGAGGTATACGGTGTCGCTTACCCTCGCGTGGAGGACCCGGAGTCTGTCATCGTCTGTGGTGACCGCTGCGGAGGCTGCCAGGTAGTCCTCAAAACATTTCAACCAGTGGTCGAAGGTGTTAGAGGCGCCCGCCGCACGTGGATCCAGTGTAAGACGTTCGGGTTTTAACATTTGCTCCATACTCTCTGTATCGTTTTTATTTTTTAACGACGAGAGTTTAATTAATAGTAAATAAAATTGATACGCGTTATCACACACGAGGCTTGAGATGCTCAAGGAAATAAAGGCTTTTATTTACTATTACAACGAAGCTACCACTTATAGTACACGATCCCAGACTGAGGGGTCCCAGACAGAGCAGTGACCTTTATACCTTTCCCAGGAGCCGTGCCCGACTGGGATGTACCATAATAACTATAATACAGGTGTAACAGCCCAACCCTAACCCCAACAGCAACAAGTAGAACAACCCATCCCTAACCCCAACAGCAACATATATACATACTCGTAGTACTGGCCAGACCCTGGCTCAGTACTATCTAGTGGGAACCAACGATGGTTCACCACACCTTTATACTCCTACAAGAAGGCGGAGCCAAACGGAGTGTACCACAGAACAATGCTTCCAGGTGGAACACACCAACCCTAACCCCAACAGTAACAAGAGTAACATATGTACAAGTACCCATAGTGGTAACCATCTATGGTTCAGTACCCATAGTGGTAACCATCTATGTTTCACCACATTCACCCCCCCTTTAAAAACAAAGGCCGGTGGGGTAAAGAGACAATACAAACTGTCCATATGTTCACAAGTTCAGTCGTATCGGAGGTCCGCACCGTCTCTGCGACCTCCGCAGCACTGGCTCCAGTGCCGGTTCTGGTGTCCGTGGTGTCCCTCTCTCCGAGGTGGTGTCCAGTGACTCCTCCAGTTCCTCACGCACCTGTGGACCTCGAGGTGGCGACAATCTCCTGGACTCAGGCAAGCTGTACACGGGAGTAAGAGGATTAAGTTGAGGTCCCGATGCTGCCCGCGCCGTGTCAGGAGGGGAGCGAATGGGCAAAGGAATCCTAACCAGGGGTGCGGGAGTGACGGGAGTTTCCAGGTCCCCTGCAGGCGCCAGATCTCTGATAGAGACCGTGTCCTCTCGCCCGTCAGGATATGCCACATAGGCATATTGAGGGTTGGCGTGGAGGAGATGGACCTGTTCAACCAAAGGGTCGGACTTGCGGGCCCTAACATGCCGCAGCAGAAGGACAGGTCCTGAGTACGTCAACCAAGACGGCAGTGAGGTCCCAGAGGAAGACTTCCTGGGGAAGGTAAACATCCGCTCATGTGGGGTAGCGTTGGTTGCCGTACACAGGAGGGACCGGATTGAATGGAGCGCATTAGAAAGTACCTCTTGCCAACGGGAGACTGGAAGACCCCTAGACCTGAGGTGGTGGAGGCTACCTCGCTGAATATGTTTAAAGCGCGGATGGACGGATTCCTGAGCGGTAAGGGAATTAAGGGTTATGGGGATCAGGCGGGTAAGTGGTACTGATCCACGTCAGATCAGCCATGATCTTATTGAATGGCGGGGCAGGCTCGAGGGGCTAGATGGCCTACTCCTGCTCCTATTTCTTATGTTCTTATGTAGACCTTAACGCCAGTAAGACAGCCTTCCAGACTGTAGCGTTTTCTCTCTCGACCTGCCGTTACCCCTGGGGTTGTAACTCGTAGTCCTACTTGAGGCAATTCCTTTAGAGAGCAGGTATTGCCTCAAGTCGTCGTTCATAAACGACGAACCCCTATCAATGTGGATATAACTGGGGTAGCCGAACAGGGTAAAAAGACTCCGCAGGGCTTTGATGACCGTGGCAGAGGACATGTCAGAACAGGGGATGGCAAAGGGGAATCGGGAGTATTCGTCAACCACGTTGAGGAAATACACATTCCGATCTGTCGAAGGAAGGGGGCCCTTGAAATCGACACTCAGTCGTTCAAAAGTGCGAGTGGCCTTAATGAGGTGTGCCCTGTCAGGTCGGTAGAAGTGCGGCTTGCACTCTGCACATACCTGGCAGCTTCGAGTTATCGACCTGACATCTTCTATGGAGTAGGGCAGATTCCGGGCCTTTACAAAATGGAAGAGCCGAGTGATCCCCGGATGGCAGAGATCATTATGGAGGGCCTGTAGCCGGTCCTCCTGCACACTGGCACATGTTCCACGCGACAGGGCATCTGAGGGCTCATTGAGCTTCCCCGTACGGTACATGATATCATAGTTGTAGGTGGAGAGTTCGATTCTCCACCTCAAGATTTTATCATTCTTAATTTTTCCCTTTAACGTGTTGTTGAACATGAAGGCCACGGACCGCTGGTCTGTGAGCAGGGTAAACCGTTTGCCAGCCAAATAATGGCGCCAATGCCGTACGGCCTCCACAATGCCCTGAGCCTCTTTCTCCACAGAGGAGTGCCGAATTTCAGGGCCTTGGAGGGTGCGAGAGAAAAAGGCGACGGGCCTGCCCGCCTGGTTAAGTGTGGCGGCCAGGGCGAAATCAGATGCATCACTCTCCACCTGGAAGGGGATGGACTCATCGACAGCGTGCATCGTGGCTTTCGCGATGTCGGCTTTTAACCCTTCAAAGGCTAGGCGAGCCTCTGCTGTCAGGGGAAAAGAGGTAGACTTTATGAGCGGACGGGCTTTGTCCGCGTAATTGGGAACCCACTGTGCATAATACGAGAAGAAGCCTAAGCATCTTCTCAGTTCTTTTATGCTAGTGGGTAGGGGAAGTTCAAGGAGGGGACGCATATGGTCTGGATCGGGGCCGATGACCCCGTTTTCCACCACTTATCCAAGGATTGCTAGGTGGTGCTTGTTAAATACGCACTTCTCCCTGTTATAGGTCAGGTTCAGGAGAGACGCAGTGCGTAAAAACTTCTGGAGGTTGGCGTCGTGGTCCTGCTGGTCATGGCCGCAGATAGTGACGTTGTCCAGGTACGGGAAGGTAGTCCGTAGCCCGTTTTGGTCCACCATTCGGTCCATCACACGCTGGAAGACCGAGACCCCATTAGTGACGCCGAAAGGGACCCTTAAGAAGTGGTAGAGACGGCCATCCGCCTCAAAGGCCGTGTATTTTCGGTCCTCTGGGCGAATGGGGAGCTGGTGGTAGGCTGACTTCAAGTCGATGGTGGAGAACACCCGGTACTGCGCAATCTGGTTGACCATGTCAGGTATGCGCGGGAGAGGGTACGCGTCCAGCTGCGTGTACCTATTAATGGTCTGACTATAGTCGAGGACCATCCGGGGCTTGTCTCCAGTCTTGACCACCACGACTTGTGCTCTCCATGGGCTAGTGCTAGGTTGGATGATCCCTTCCCTGAGGAGCCGCTGAACCTCAGATCGAATAAAGATCCGATCCTCAGCGCTGTAATGCCTGCTCTTAGTCGCGATGGGCTTGCAGCCTGGCACGAGATTTTCAAATAATGAAGGCGGGGTAATTTTGAGTGTCGAGAGACTGCATGTGGAGCGCGCTGGACAATTTGGAGGCTGCTGTTCTCCCACTGAAAGTGGAGGGAGTGGCCCATCGTACTGCAGGGTCACACTCTTCAGGTGGACCATAAAGTCTAGCCCCAGGAGTACCGGAGCGCAAAGGTGCAGTAACACGAGGAGCCTGAAGTTCTCGTAAACTGTGCCCCGCACCGTTAAGGTTACCACACAGCTCCCAAGGACAATAACAGATCGGGACCTCGACGCCATAGAGATTGTCTGCCTGACAGTTTGCACGCGGAGAGCGCACTGTTTCACTGTATCCGGATGGATGAAACTCTCCATGCTCCCGCTGTCAAACAGGCAATGTGTCAGGCGCCCATTTACCTCTATGTCCATCATGGACTTGTCGAGTCTGTGAGGCTTGGCCTGGTCCAGGATAATTGACGCCACTGTTGGATCCCGAGTGTTACTGCAGGCAGCTGAGATAGTGGACGACGAGGACCCCTGCTGGTCTTCTGTGGCCGGTGTCGACCAAAATGGCTGCGCCCACGAATCGCACGTGGTCGATGGTGTTGAAATCGGCGGCACCCGCAGGTCGCACGTGGCTTGCGTCGTCGTCATCAGGAATGGCAGCGCCCGTGAATCGCACGTGGTTGAAGACATCGACGAGGCCGGAGACGAGGAGATGGATCCTGGGGAGTCACACGCAGCACTGCTGGGCCTGGAAGGGGTCTTTGCTCGGCACACTTTTGCATAGTGCCCTTTCTCCCCACAGGCGGAGCAAAACACCATCCTGGCCGGACATCTTGGATGAGGGTGCTTCGCCAATCCGCAGAAATAGCACCGTGGGCCTCCTGGAGCTGCCGCAGCCGTCAGGTCTGAAGTTGAGAGCATTATCGCGCAGTTCCGAGGAGCCGCCGGGTACAGTTGAAGCGGTGGCTGTACTTGCCACGATGTTCCCACGTGGTCGGTCGGGTAGGTTTCAAGACTTCTGGAGGCCGTTTCCATCACATTGGCCAATTCTACCGTCTTAGCCAGGTCCAAGTTACCTTGCTCTAGCAGCCACAGGCGAATATAGGATGAGCCGATTCCCGCCACGAACGCATCTCGGATCAGATCGTTGGTGTATTGAGTAGCCGACACCTCCTTGCAATTGCAAGCTCTGGCTAGCTGTTGAAGTTCGTGCAGGTACTGTCCCGTCGTTTCGCCGGGCTGCTGCCGTCGAGTGGCTAATAGGTGACGAGCATGAATTTCGTTTGGTGGTTTATGGTACAGCTTCTTGAGTAATTCGATGGCCTCTTTGTAATCTTGGGAATCACGGATTGTTGCATACACAGTGTCGCTCACCCTTGCGTGGAGGACCCGCAATCTGTCGGCGTCAGTCTGGACTGCTGTCGAGGCGTCGATGTAATCCTGGAAACACTTCAACCAATGGTCGAAAGTGTTCGCCGCTCCCGCGGCACGCGGATCCAAGGTTAGCCGATCAGGTTTCAGCATCTGCTCCATTTTTTTTTCTCCGAACAAAATTTTGGTATTTTGTTGCGAATAAAGTTGATGGGCGATTAATCCACTCGGGAGGCTAGGACGTACCCGGGAATAAAGGCTTTTATTCGCAACAAGAATAGAGCATACTGCTTAACAATACTATCCCAGACTAAAGGCCACTAGGAAGTAGCAGTGACCTTTATACTCCTACAAGAAGGCGGAGCCAAACGGAGTGTACCACAGAACAATACTAACAGGTGGAACACCCCAACCCTAACCCCAACAGTAACAAGAGTAACAGATGTACAAGTACCCATTGTGGTAACCATCTATGGTTCACCACAGTGGCACGGTGCCACAGTGGTTAGCACTGCTGCCTCACAGCTCCAGGGATCTGGGTTCGATTTCCGGCCTCGGGTGACAGTCTGTGCAGAGCCTGCACATCCTCCACGTGTCTGCGTATGTTTCTCCAGATGCTCCGGTTTCCTCCCACAGTCCGAAAGACGTGCTGGCTAGGTGCATTGGCCATGCTAAATTCTCCCTCAGTGTGCCTAAACAGGTGCCGGAGTGTGGCGACTAGGAGATTTTCACAGTGACTTAGAATCATAGAATCATAGAAACCTACAGTGCAGAAGGAGGCCATTCGGCCCATCGAGTCTGCACCGACCACAATCCCACCCAGGCCCTACCCCCCAGACTTCATTGCAGTGTTAATGTAAACCTACTTGTGACACTAATAAATAAACTATACCTGTTTGTAGTGTGGTTTCTGACTGAATTATGATGTGGAAAAGGCAAACATTTGGGTGTGAACAGGTGGTTGTTATCTGTACTTCACTATTTAATCAAATAAGCCATTAATGGGAAAGATAAATTCAAAGTCAAATCAATAAATTTACTTTGAGCTAAACATCTCATGTGTCAATTCTCAATGTATGTTCTGATTTTTAGTGAGATATAAAGTTAAATGGTTACAAGTTAGTGTGAGATAAGTAATGATCTTGTCAAGCCACTTGACAGAATAATTCCCTAAGGTTGTCCATGGCCTGTGGTCAACCATATTTCCTGCATCCATTAATCACCTTGCCTAACAGCAACCAGCCAATGGCATGCAATAAATCCTCAGCAATGCGAGCTACATCAACTGGTCAGATGAAGTATATTCTAGCTCCCAATGTAATGGCATCCTGATCGACAGCCTATAGAAGATAAACATGACCTAACCCAAAATAGAGTAATGGCGTTGGAAAATTGAGATGTTCACACAAATTTTACTGCATCTTCTAAGAAAATGACGCTGCCCCCCTCACCCCACCCCTCCCCCCTGCTCTTCGAGCAGCTGGAAGATGGAGCAAATTGTCTTTTTTCATTAACCAGTTTTCTCAGGAGCCAATGACATGCTCAGTAATTGCTTTTCAAGTCCACATTTTATCATCCATTGACGTAAATATATTAAAGTGTGTTACCTTTCCCAGAATGGTGGGAGGTGCTGGATTCAGGAGTGTGAGACATCGCAGCAACGGACATGAAGTGAGATGTCTGTTCACTGACAAAGAATGTCATCTGAAGTGAAAATACGGATGGGGTGGTTGTAGGATCCATTCATAGATAGACCATGGGCAATTGGCTTGAAGCAGAAACTTCTTTATTAAGCATCCTTGAGAATTTAGCATTTACAGAAAGCGAAAGATATTACTCAAGAGAGAGAGAGAAATAGATAAAGTACCAAAAGCCAGAATTGTGCTGGTCTAAAATCTCAAAACTTAGTCTGGATCGAACTGACTAAATATCGATCAGTGTCTACAATATAACTGAATATTTATCTGTGTTATTAAAGAGCTGGGTACAAGCGGTCTTCAACTACACATACACAATTGGCAGCTGTGACCATGAAACACTGCTGTTTACCTTATGAGAAAGCGGGTTTACCTTACATTGTACTTTCAAAGAATGTAGCCAATTTCTAAGCTAAACCCAGAATTCCAAGCTGAGTTTTACAATGTAGTCAAATTAGCTTTAGTTAGCTTAAAACATAGCATAATTAGTTACATAGACAGAAATACCTTAAAATGAAGTCTTTTAACTAAAGCAAATCATTCCAAGGATCGATCCCACAGTTGTCTACAATAGTCCCTGAAGAGGTTGGATAAAATTGTTTAGCATTTTTTAAATGCAACAGTTACGTGAAATGGATATCGGTGTCAAATTAATATAGACTCGAAAATCAAGAGATACATCATATGGCTTCAATAAATGATTTGAGGAACATTTTCTACATCTCCATTGTACACAGTCTCTGGCACAGAATAATTCTCCTCCTAATTCCAGAAATAATCTTGCATTAAATTTATAGAATGTAGTTCAGTTTACATTCTGGGCCTGTTTCTGTGCTGTGAAAAATTATAGAGATAGTATAGAGTCATAGGCCGGAGTTTTACCGGCACGCCCACCAGAGGCTCATAAGATCGGACCTGGGGCCAATGGAGAATGCCGTTCTGCGAACCTCACCCGCCTCGATTTCGGGGCAGGCATGCCAGTATAATCAGGGCCATAGAGTCATAGAGATTTACAGCATGGAAACAGGCCCTTCGGCCCAACTGTCCATACCGCCCTTTTTACTTAACCACGAAGTTAGTCCCAATTGCCCGTGTTTGCCCCATATCCCTCTATACCCATCTTACCCATGTAACTGCCTAAATGCTTTTTAAAAGACAAAATTGTACCCGCCTCTACTACTACCTCTGGCAGCTTGTTCCAGACACTCACCACCCTCTGTGTGAAAAAAATACTCCTCTGGACACTTTCGTATGTCTCCCCTCTCACCTTAAACCTATTCCCTCTAGTTTTAAACTCCCCTGTCTTTGGGAAAAGATATTGACTATCTAGCTGATCTGTGCCCCTCATTATTTTATAGACCTCTATAATTTCACCCCTCAGCCTTCTACATTCCAGAGAAAAAAGTCACAGTCTATCCAACCTCTCCTTATAACTCAAACCATCAAGTCCTGGTAGCTTTCTAGTAAATCTTTTCTGCACCCTATAATAGGGTGACCAGAACTGTACACAGTATCCCAAGTGTGGCCTTACCAATGTCTTGTACAACTTCAACAAGACGTCCCAACTCCTGTATTCAATGTTCTGACCAATGAAACCAAGCATGCCGAATGCATTCTTCACCACTCTGTCCACCTGTGACTCCACTTTCAAGGAGCTATGAACCTGTACCCCAGCTCTCTTTGTTCTGTAACTCTCCCCAACACCCTACCATTAACTGAGTAAGTCCTGCCCTGGTTCAATCTACCAAAATGCATGATCTCGCATTTATCTAAATTAAACTCCATCTGCCATTCGTCAGCCCACTGGCCCAATGATCAAGATCCCGTTGCAATTCTAGATAACATGACTCTATGACTGCAGGTGAGGAAGCAGCTGTGAGTGTTGAGTACGACTTCCCTTTGTCTCCTTCTGCTTCTTTTCAAGTGGTTTCTTGGGATTGAGGATAGCTTGCTTCCACTCACAGTTCGATGGGTTCTGAGGTGGCTGATAAGTCCAATGCTTGACCTGCAGACTCAACCACATGTGCGGCAGGGGTTCGATGGGGTATTTGGAGTTTTACGCATTCCCTCCAATACTTCAACTTTGTCTCTTAACATTCTGAATGAAGAATATGTTTGGTGCCTTCTCCAAATGCCTCCATTCTGGTCAGTTACAAGCCAGGAGCTCCCAGGAATCCGTGGGTATGTTTGACTTCTTCAAGGATGTTTTGAGGTCACCCGTAAAACCTGTCCACTGTCCTCCTGGCAGCCTCCTGCCACCACTGAGTTCCAGCTAGAGCGATTGCTCAAGGAGTCTGGTGTCAGGTGTACAAGCAGCGGAGCTGCTTATGAGTGATTTGCGTCTCAAAGTTGGGCAAGTTAGCTTGAGAGAGGACTTTGCTGTTGGCCGCCTCTCTTGCTACTGGATGACATGGCCCGTATGTGGCAGAGTGTGTCAATCACACATTGGATTTACCAGCCACCTCAGAACCCATCAATCTGGAGTAGAGGCAGGTCACCCTCAATTCTGAGAGACCAACCGAGAAGAAGCAGCAGGAGATAAAGGGAAGACATACTCAGCACTCACAGCTGCTGGATTTGGAGGATCGTGCAAAGACAGTGCTGAGGGTATTTATGGTGACGCTGTAAGGTAGGTTGTCCAAGTCTCCGAAGCAGATAGGAGCACGGTTTCTTCCATTTATTTAGTAGTGTCACAAGTAGGGCTTACATTAACACTGCAATGAAGTTACTGTGAAAATGCCTAGTCGCCACACTCCGGCACCTGTTTGCGTACACTGAGGGAGAATTTAGCATGGCCAATACACCCTAACCAGCACGTCTTCAGACTGTGGGAGGAAACCAGAGCACCCGGAGGAAACCCACGCAGACACGGGGAGAACATGCAAACTCCGCACAGACAGTGACCCAAGGCTGGAATTGAACCCGGGTCCCTGGTGCTACGAGGCAGCAGTGCTAACCACTGTGCCACCGTTTCCCATGGGATGAATTGATCCCCTGAATTGATTGGCCTTGAGTTCTATGATGTTTCAGGAAACCCAATGATTAAAAAGTGTGTAAATATCACTGTAACCGAGTTATAAACATCTGTTAATTGGCAACCTGCCTATTCTGAATGCAATGTGTGTCACAGCCTAACGCACGCAAAAGAGATGTGGAAATTAGCAGGTTCAGCCTGGTCAAGTTTACTGATCAAGTTTGCTGGTTACAACCTTCCACCTGCAACCTAACACATACCATCCACCAGATTAAAATTCCATCTGTATGTTTTAGTCTGTCTTTTAGTTAATTGCGAGACCCACTCAACTAATTGATTCAAATTGTGGGCACCCCACAATGAGATTTCACACCCTCATTCTCTGTCATCCCCCATTCCTTTCTCATTCCTCAAATCTCATTGGTTAAGGAAACGGATTGTTCATCCCACCATTGGCTGGAGTTCTTGATGACCTTTTGCCCTCGCCATGATGTTATTAGCTGAAACTTTCAAGAAGCGATAATGAGAACCGGTTTTCGGATGAAGGTATGCAGGGAAGCACTCTCTAAGCACATACCCCATGCGATGCCCTTCACGCCATTAGGTCAGGTGACCAAAAGCTTGGTCAAAGAGGTAGATTTTAAGGAGCAACTTAAAGAAGTAGTGAGGGGTTGAGAGGAGGAGAGGTGGAGGAGGTTTACGGCATTGTGCAAAAGGCGGCACGGGTGACACAGTGGTTGAGGGTGACACGGTAGCACAGTGGTTAGCACTGCTGCCTCACAGACCGAGACCTGGATTTGATTCCCAGCTTGGGTCACTGTCTGTGTAGAGTCTGCACGTTCTCCCCGTGTCTGTGTGGGTTTCCTCCAGATGCTCCGGTTTCCTCCCACAGTCTGAAAGATGTGCGGGTTAGGTGGATTGGCCATACTAAATTACCCGCTAGAGTCAGGATGACTAGCTAGGGTAAATGCATGGGGTTATGGGGATAGAGGCTGGGTGGGATTGTTGTCAGTATCGGCTGGATGGGCCGAATGGCCTCCTTCTGCACTGCAGCATTCTATGATTCTATGAAGCACCTAATCAAAGTTTTGTTTTTAAACTATTGAACTAAATGTACACCAAGGAACTTTTACTTAGAAGGCATTCCCAGAGTAAGCATTTGAATGATAAATGAACCTATATTTTTGATTTGTGCATCAAGCTACTATAATCTTATTAAAAATGTTTCTTATGATACAAAGATAGGTGGAGGGGCAGGTAGTATTGAGGAGGTGGGGAGGCTGCAGAAAGATTTAGACAGTTTAGGAGAGTGGTCCAAGAAGTGGCTGATGAAATTCAACGTGGGCAAGTGCGAGGTCGTACACTTTGGAAAAAAGAATAGAGGCATGGACTATTTTCTAAACGGTGACAAAATTCATAATGCTAAAGTGCAAAGGGACTTGGGAGTCCTAGTCCAGGATTCTCTAAAGGTAAACTTGCAGGTTGAGTCCGTAATTAAGAAAGCAAATGTAATGTTGTCATTTATCTCAAGAGGCTTGGAATACAAAAGCAGGGATGTACTTCTGAGGCTTTATAAAGCACTGGTTAGGCCCCATTTGGAGTACTGTGAGCAATTTTGGGCCCCACACCTCAGGAAGGACATACTGGCACTGGAGCGGGTCCAGCGGAGATTCACACGGATGATCCCAGGAATGGTAGGCCTGACATACGATGAACGTCTGAGGATCGTGGGATTATATTCATTGGAGTTTAGGAGGTTGAGGGGAGATCTGATAGAAACTTACAAGATAATGAACGGCTTAGATAGGATGGACGTAGGGAAGTTGTTTCCATTAACAGGGGAGACTAGGACGCGGGGGCACAGCCTTAGAATAAAAGGGAGTCACTTTAGAACAGAGATGAGGAGAAATTTCTTCAGCCAGAGAGTGGTGGGTCTGTGGAATTCATTGCCACAGAGGGCTGTGGAGGCCGAGACGTTGAGCGTCTTCAAGACAGAAATTGATAAATTCTTGATTTCTCGAGGAATTAAGGGCTATGGGGAGAGAGCGGGTAAATGGAGTTGAAATCAACCATGATTGAATGGTGGAGTGGACTCGATGGGCCGAATGGCCTTACTTCCGCTCCTATGTCTTATGGTCTTATAATGTTAATTCATTCTTTCCATCAGCTAAACTGCCTCCTGGCTGATATTCTTTGTTTTTTTCCAGCAAAATAATAGGCACAGTCAAATAATTTGATGTAATTAATATTTTGGCTACTGTATAATATATTTTTAAAGTTAGAATTGTTTTAATGTCTGTATTGACATATTTGAATATACTGATCATTGTTAAGCTGAGATCATAGAATCCCTACAGTGCAGAAAGAGGCCATTCAGCCCATCGAGTCTGCATCGAGTCTCTGAAAGAGCATCCCACCCACGCCCTCCCCTCCACCCTATCCCCATAACCTGGCAGGTTAATCCACCTAATCTACGTATCTTTAGCTACTGAAGGGCAATTTAGGATGGCCAATGCACCTAACCTGCACACCTTTAGAGTGTGGGAGGAAACCGGAGGAAACCCACGCAGACACGGGAAGAATATGCAAACTTCGCACAGACAGTGACCTGAGGCTGGAATTGAACCTGGGGCTCTGGCGCTGTGAGGCAGCAACACTAACCAGCTGAGTAAAAATCCGAAATTTTCACCATTAATTTTTCAGACAATCCTTTGAGCAAGTTTGGAGTCGCTTTAAAGCGGTGAAGATTGCATTTAGAAGCATAAAGCATTTAAAAGGCGCAGACATAGGATGCAAATCATCACCTATGTTGCCCCTTAATTACCCGTTATTTTAAATAATATATACAGTCACCTGACTGAAGTATATCAAGAGCTTTGAGAAAAATTCCATCAAGTAAACCTTCTCAGGGAATTCCATCATTTGATAAGGGTTTTTGTATTATATCAGCCTTTTATTAGTTCACTTAAACACATGCAACACTCATTTCATGAAAATTAAGTTATGAAGTACTTTAATTTAAGTAGTGCTGGGATTCAGCTGCTTCCTGTTCTCTATAACTCGGGCTTTTGTCAAAGTAATATGATACTCAGCGGATCTCTTCAAACTACTCCAGAATGGTTTTTGATAACTAACACACAATGAGATTAAACATTTGTAAGGCTTAAGGATGTACAGCACAGTCAGAAGGCAGCGTTCCCATGAGGAATTCCATTCCAGATAATTTTTTAAAAATTGAATTCAAATTCCACTGTCTGCCGTGGCAGGATTTGTACCCAGGTCTCCGGAACATTAGCTGAGTTTCTGGATTAATAATCTAGCGATAATACGCGGCAAGGTGGCACAGTGGTTAGCACTGCTGCCTCACAGCGCCAGGGACCCGGGTTCAATTCCGGCCTTGGGTCACTGTCTGTGTGGAGTTTGCACGTTCTCCCCGTGTCTGCGTGGGTTTCCTTCGGGTGCTCCGGTTTCCTCCCACAGTCCAAAGATGTGCGGGTTAGGTTGATTGGCCATGCTAAATTGCCCATAATTTCAGGCGGATTAGCGAGGTAAATGTGTTGGGTTGTGGGGGTAGGGTGGGATTGTGGCCGATGCAGGATCGATGGGCTGAATGGCCTCCTTCTGCACTGTATGATTCTATGATTCTATTATGTAGGCCACCACCTTCCCTAAGTGAATCCCTGGAACAATTCTCAGAAATCTTGTCTGGACTCTCTCTAAAATCTTCACATTCTCCTGCAAGGATGCGCAGAATTTTCACAATACTCTGATTGAGGCTAGGTTCACATCAGCTCCTTGTTATTGGACTCTGTGCCTCTATTTACAAAGCCCTAGCATTCCTTTTTATTCACTCTCTCAATGTCCTGCCACCTTCAATGATTACTGTATATATAATGCTAGCTCTCTGCACTCCCCTTCACAGTTTGACCCTTTGTTTTATACAGTCTCGCCATGTGCTACTCATTCAAAATGATTCATTTCACACTTTGCCACATTAAATTTTTCTGTCACTTGTCCGCCCATTCCATCTACCAGTCTGTGTATTTGTGAAGTTTCTCACTATTCTCCTCATGGTTCACGATGCTGCCAAATTGTATGCCCTCTGCAAATGTTGAAGTTATGCCCTGTGCTCAGTCATTGATATAGATCAGGAAAAACAGGAGTTCTGAACACTGACCCCTGGGGAACATGATGTATACACTCTCCCAGCCTGAGAAATGTTCACCACTACTGTCCACTTTCTGTCATTCAGCCAGATTTGTAACCATACAGCCACTGTCCATTTTATTCCAGGGTCACTAACTCTCCTGGCAAGTCTATACTGTGGCACATTATTAAATGCCATCTAGAAGTTTTGTTTTATTCATTTACAGTGCCACGGAGGGCAGCAGAGTGGTTAGCACTGCTGCATCACAGCGGCAGGGACGCAAATTCAATTCCAACCTGGGGCGACTGTGTAGAGTTTGCTCGTTCTCCCCGTGTCTGTGTGAGTTTCCTCCGGGTGCTCCGGTTTCCTCCCACACTCCAAAGATGTGCAGGTTGGCCATGCTAAATTGCCTCTCAGTGTCCCAAGATGTGTAGGTTAGGTGGATTGACCATGCCAAATTGCCTCTCAGTGTCCTAAAATGTGTAAGCTATGTGGATTGGCCATGGCAAATTGTCTCTTAGTGTCCCAAGATGTGAAGGTTAGGTGGATTGGACATAGTAAATGCACGGAGTAGTGGGGTTAGGGTGGAGGAGTGGGCCTGGGTAAGGTGCTCGTCAGAGAGGTGATGCAGACTCAATGGGCCAAATGGCCTACATCTGCACTGTAGGAATTTTATAATTTACAGGATATGGGCATCGCTGGCTAGGCCAGCATTTATTGCCCATCCCTTGTTGCCTTTCAGAAGGTTCGTCTTGGACCGCTGCAATCCATGTGGTGTAGGTACACCCACAGCGCTGTTAAAAAGGAAACTCCAGGATTTTGACTCAGCGACAGTGAAGGAACAGTGATATAATTCCAAGTCAGGATGGTGAGTGGCCTGGAAGGAAACCTCCAGGTGGTGGTGTTCCCAGGTATTTGGTGCCCTTGTCCTTCTAGATGGTAGTGCTCGTGGGTTTGGAAGGTGCTACCTAAGGAGCCTTGCTGAGTTCCTGCAGTGAATCTTGTAGATAGTACACACGGTTGCTACTGTTTGTGGTGGAGGGATTGTTTATGGATGGGGTGCCAATCAAGTGGGCTGCTTTGTCCTGGATGGAGTTGAGCTTCTTGAGTGTTGTTGGAGCTGTACTCATCCAGGCAAGTGGAGAGCATTCCATCACACTCCTGGCTTGTGCCTTGTGGACAAGCTTTGGAGAGTCAGGTGTGTTATTCACCACAGGATTGTGTTCTGCCAGGGTAACTCAGCTTCTGAACGCATTACAGCCTTGGTTCAAACATGGACAAAGGAGCTCCAGCACTGAGGTGAAAGTGACAGCCCTTGAGGCAACATTTGACCGAGTGTGGCATCAAGGAGCCCGAGCAAAACTGGAGTCAGTAGGAATCTGGGGGAAAACTTGCAGCTCAGGGTGATTCTCCTCAGGGCGCTGTGCATGATGACAGCAGCTCCTCCGACCCTCTGCCGGTGAGTGTCACAATGTGGAGATGCCGGCGTTGGACTGGGGTAAACACAGTAAGAAGTTTCACACCAGGTTAAAGTCCAACCTTTAACCTGGTATTGTTAGACTTCTTACGATGAGTGTCACAGCAGAGGAGACCATGAAGACTAAGCAATGCCCAGCCATGGGCTCTCCTGTCCAAACGGAGTCCTCCCAGGCCCTGGCAACTAGAGGACAGCTACCAAGGTCATCAAGACCAACAGGGCATCAGAGTCACCAGCCTGGCTCCAATCCAGCTGTCAGCCTATGGGGAAGCACTGAGACGTAGCATTCACAAACAGAAACTTACATCACAATGATCACATCCGGGGATAATTTTCTCATTGGCATGTGGATAAGGGTGAATAAATATCTTTTGTTTCAGTTATTGAAATGTTAAAGAATGTGCAATAGACTTAATAAGCTTCATGTGATTGCTGGTGAGGGGGTCTCAGAATCGCGAGTCACTCGGATAAAGAGTTGGAAAGTTTATTTCACCGATTGGGACTCGGGTGAAGGGTGGCAGGGCCCTAATCCATGAGGTGGTGTCTCTCTCGCCAGCAACGTAACTCCTTGCTTTAGATTCTTAACTGAGAGTTCTCAGTATCAAGGCCTCCCTGGTCTCTCTGCCTCCCATAAACATCCTCAATTTGGGATCTTGCTCCTCACCCTGGGGCTCCTCCTCAGCACTGGAATCATCCTCTGTGGCCTTTGGAAGATCATCGCTGTCTTCAACCTCCAACGGATTCCTCTCAACACAGCCAGATTGTACAGTGCAGACAGCAGCAATAATGGAGACCTGCTCAGGAAGATATTGGAGTGATCCCACTGAGTGGCCCAGACAGCAGAACCTCATCTCGAGTAGGCCTGTGGTCCCCTCAATTACTGCCCTTGTGGAGGTATGCCTGTGATTGTAGATCTCCTTAGCTGCAGTCCTTGGGCGTCTGTCTCAGTGGCATCATCAGCCACCTTTTCAGTGGATAACCTCTGTCTTGCTGCAGCCAGCCATTCAAGCGAGCTGGAGTGATGAACAGTCTTGGCACCTGGAAGTGACGCAGGATGTGGGCATCATGGCAGCTTCCGGGATACCTGGCACAAACCTGCCCTATCAGACTCTTGTGGTCACACACCACCTGAACGTTTAGAGCGTGGAGGCCCTTTCTATTGAGAAAGGCACCCGCAACTCCACTGGCACCTTTATGGGCACATTCGAACAGTCAATGGATCCCTGAACTCAGGGAAATGCAGCAATTGATGAATCCTCTTGATTCGCTCAGCCTGGCTGGCCTTGTCTGTCCTGAAGTGAATGAAGATGCTGACCCTTTGGATCAGAGTATCTGTAATCGGCTTGATGCAGCTGTGGGCAGTGGATTGCGAGACACCACAGCGATCTCTCACTGAGCCCTGGAGAGAACCATAGGTATAAAAGTTCAGGGCCACTGTCACCTTCAGAGCCACCGGCATAGGGTGACCGGCTACACAACTGGAGGCTATTTCAGCACCAATCATCTCACAGGTAGAGGTGACAGTGTCCCTGGAGAGGTGGAGATTTCTTTAGCACTGAACCTCTGATGCGACCTGGTAGCATGATCATTGCCTGTTTACTCTGCCTGCCAGCTAACGATGCCTTCTCCAGACTCTTCTGCCTTGCAATTCCTGCTGGCCATTCTTGTCTCTGCCTCTTGGTCCAGGGAGCAGACTCTGGGATGGTGCCTGTGGGAAACTGGCCTTGTCTCCCTCCTGGGCCCTCTCCTCCTCCCCTCACGCAGACTAACCAATCCCCGTTTGGCTGCACAGGTTTCTGCACTGAAGGGGCCTTTTCACAGAAAACCCCAGCAAACGTTTAAAGATCAGAGAGTTCTCCAAAACAACGCAAATGTGCCAGAAACTGTCACCACAAACTCCACACAGCTCACAGTAAAACCCCAAACTCCTCACCTTCCCAATATTCTGTGGGCCTTAGATCCTGTCCTGGGTGTTGAATGAATGAAAAATGTGAAGACTGCCTGGCGATTGGATCATGCGCCAAGTATAAAAACACAGGGCAATCAGAATTGTGTCAATTGCTCTTTGAATGGCCTTTAACTGGCAGAAGGACATGTTAGTAGGATGGTGAAAAAGGCATATGGGACACTTGCTTTTATCAATCGAGGCATAGATTACAAAAGCAGGGAAGTCATGTTGGAATTGTACAGAACTTTGGTGAGGCCACAGCTAGAATACTGTGTGCAGTTCTGGTCGCCACATTAGGGGATGGATGTGATTGCACTGGAAGGGGTCCAGAGGAGATTCACCAGGATTGGGTTGTTTTCGTTGGAGCAGAGAAGACTGAGGAGCGACCTAATCGAGGTGCACAAGATTGTGAGAGACATGGACAGAGTGGATAAGGAGCCATTCCCCTTAGTTGAAAGGTCAGTCACAAGGGGACATAGGTTCAAGGTGAGGGGCAGGAGGTTTAGGGAGGATGTGAGGGAAAACTTTTTTACCCAGAGGGCGGTGACGGTCTGGAATGCGCTGCCTGGGAGGGTGGTAGAGGCGGATTGCCTCACATCCTTTAAAAAGTACTTGGCACATCATAACATTCAGGGCTATGGGCCAAGTGCTGGTAGATGGGATTAGTTGGGAGTTCAGGTGGTTCCTGCATGTCGATGGGCCGAAGGGCCTCTTCTGCACCATATGATTCTATGATTTTCTATGATCCTTTGATTCTAATTAACAGTCAATGGGTGTGTTTCCGACCCCTATGCTGCCCAAAATATTGTGAGGTGGCGTGATGACATCAGGACACCCTTCCAACATCAAGGCACTCCATTTCACAACGGTCCATATCTCCCACTGTCAAACTCAGTTAGACACGGCCTACTCAGCCAACATAAAACCCCAGCCATCATTTCCATTACTAATCCCAACTTGGATTTGTGAAGGATTACATATTTTGTGACTATTCTCCATCCATAGTAACTTGGAAATAAATTCTGGAGGTCAAATTGCTCACATACTGCACTAAATATTTCCGAAAATGTATGTTAACATTTACTGCAGGTGCAATGACATTTCAGTGTTGTTTTCGGATTATATGTTCAGTAAGATTGCAATTGCTGAAGCATCACGTTTCTTCACCCTTGTAAATGGGAAATAAATTAGTTCCCGAGCAGAATTTGAAAGGTAAATGCTACAAGTCATAATGTACTAATGAAATCCCGCTGGCCGTATATGAATTGGTTTTAGTCAGTTTCCACCGATCCTTTCACAGATAGATGTCCACAGTATATAATTTCCTGGACAAGTTGGAAGCACTAAATTGACAATTTGACACAGAAAGATAGACACAGCAGCACACTCAGTGAGTGCTGCTGGAGATTTAATGAGAGGCAGAGTATTGCTCTCCCTTCACTCTGCACCGTCACAGCCAACCAATTTCCCCTCCCAGGAGCACAGTAAGAAGACTCACAACACCAGATTAAAGACCAACAGGTTTATCTGGAATCACGAGCTTTCGAAATGCTGCTCCTTCATCAGGTGAAATCTAGTCTCCCTGACAACTTTGTCTGCAGGAAGTGTGTCCAGCTGCAGCTCCTCACAGACCACATTGTTCAGTTGGAGCAGCAGGTGGATGCACTGCGGAGCATACAGGAGGCAGAGAGTGTGATAGACACTAGTTACAGGGAGGTTGTCGCACCACAGGTTCAGTCAGGTAGATGGGTGACCCCCAGGAGAGGCAGGCAGGTAGTGCAGGAGTCTCCTGTAGCTATTCCCCTTTCCAACAGGTATATCGTTTTGGATACTGTTGAGGGGGATAGCCTGTCAAGGGGAGAATACCAGCAGCAGCCAGGCCTGTGGCACCACACCTGGTTCTGCTATAGAGCAGGGTCAGGCAAAGAGCAAGTGTGCAGCAGTAATAGGGGACTCGCTAGTTAGAGGCACAGACAGACGTTCCTGTGGCCGCGATCGAGGCTCCAGGATGGTGTGTTGCCTCCCTGGTGCCAGGGTCAAGGACGTCTCTGAGCGGTTGCCAGGCATTCTTAAGGGGGAGGGCGAGCAGCCAGAGGTCGTTGTACACATTGGTACCAATGACATAGGTAGGAAAAGGGATGAGATCCTGAAGTGTGAATATAGAGAGTTAGGCAGAAGGTTAACGTGCAGGACCTCGAAGGTAGTAATTTCTGGACTACTACCGGTTCCACGTGCTAGTGAGAGTAGGAATAGGAAGATTAGGCAGATGAATGCGTGGCTTGAGAGCTGGTGCAGGGATTTAGATTTTTGGATCATTGGGATCTCTTCTGGGGAAGGGCTGACCTATTCAAGAGGGACGGGTTACACCTGAACTGGAGGGGGACTAACATCCTGGTGGGGAGATTTGCTAGAGCCATTCGGGAGAGTTTAAACTAGTTTGGCAGGGGGGTGGGATCCAAATCAGTAGGGAGACAGAAGAGAAGATTGAGGACAGCACAGAAGTTAAAGAGAGCACATTAATTAGTAAAGGCAGTGTCAGTAATCCTCGTACCAGGCAGATCAGACAGAAGCAAGACAGAGAGCAAGGGAAGTCCAGATTAAACTGCATTTATTTCAATGCAAGAGGCCTGACGGGCGAGGCAGATGAACTCAGGGCATGGATGGGTACATGGGACTGGGATATTATAGCAATTACTGAAACATGGCTAAGGGAAATGACAGGACTGGCAGCTCAATGTTCCAGGGTACAGATGCTGTAGGAAAGATAGAACAGGAGGTAAGAGAGGAGGGGGAGCTGCTCCCCCTCCCCCTTCAGAATGCCCAGCAAATGCTCAGAGACGTCCTGACTCTGCCACCAGGGGGCAACACACCATCCTGGAGTCTCGATAGTCACAGGTGAGGTGCCTGAAGATTGGAGGGTGGCAAATGTTGTGCCTTTGTTTAAAAAGGGCTGCAGGGAAAAGCCTGGGAACTACAGGCCAGTGAGCCTCACATCTGTAGTGGGCAAGTTGTTGGAAGATATTTTGAGAGACAGGATATTTTGAGAGACAGCGGCACGGTAGCACAGTGGTTAGCACGGCTGCTTCACAGCTCCAGGGTCCCGGGTTCGATTCCCGGCTCGGGTCACTGTCTGTGTGGAGTTTGCACATTCTCCTCGTGTCTGCGTGGGTTTCCTCCGGGTGCTCTGGTTTCCTCCCACAGTCCAAAGATGTGCGGGTTAGGTTGATTGGCCAGGTTTAAAAAAAATTGCCCCTTAGAGTCCTGGGATGCGTAGGTTAGAGGGATTAGTGGGTAAAATATGTGGGGGTAGGGCCTGGGTGGGATTGTGGTCGGTGCAGACTCGATGGGCCGAATGGCCTCCTTCTGCACTGTAGGGTTTCTATGATTTCTATGAGGATCTACAGGCATTTAGAGATGCAAGGATTGATTGGGGTCAGTCAGCATGACTTTGTGAGTGGAAAATCATGTCTCACAAATTTGATTGAGTTTTTTGAAGGGATACCCAAGGAGATAGATGAGGGGAGTGCAGTTGATGTTGTCTACATGGACTTTAGCAAGGCCTTTGACAAGGTACTGCATGGTAGGTTGTTGCATAATGTTAAATCTCACAGGATCCAGGGTGAGGTAGCTAAATGAATACAAAATTGGCTTGATGACAGAGGACAGAGGGTGGTTGTAGAAGGTTGTCTTTCAAACTGGAGGCCTGTGACCAGCGGTGTGCACAGTAAGAGTTTTAACAACACCAGGTTAAAGTCCAACAGGTTTTTTTGGTAGCAAATGCCATGAGCTTTTGGAGCGCTGCTCCTTCGTCAGCAGATGGAGTGGAAACCTCAGGGATCGGTGCTGGGTCCACTGTTATTTGTCATTTATATTAGTGATTTAGATGAGAATTTAGTAATCATGGTTACTTCTAATGATTCAGCCTCCACCAGTGTGCGGGGCAAAGAATTCCAGAGGTTCACCACCCTCTCCGAGAAGAGATTTCTACGTGCCTCAGTTTTAAATTACCGGCCCTTTATCTTGTCGCGACGTCCCCTTGTTCGAGACTCTCCCATGAGTGAAAACATCTCACCATCTACCCTGTCAAGCCCCCTCAGGATCGTATATGTTTGAATAAGGTCACCCCTCGCTCTTCTAAACTCCAAGGAATACAGACCCAGACTATGTAGTTTCTCTTGATAGGGCAACACTTTCATTCCTGGAATTGGCCTGGGAAAGGGACTTTTTAAAAAGATTTCATTGATTCCTTTTGGACCATTAAAGTAAATGCTGCTCCCTGTACCCTCCCCGCTCCCCCCCCCCCCCCCCCCCGGCCCCCTTCCAGCCATATGTCCCCTCCCCTGACAGTGATCAGTATCTGAGCTCCACAGATACGTTATCTTAACACTGCAGGCCACTCCCTCAGTTCCCCATACCCACATCTTCCCCAACATGGAACTTTCTCCCAAAGACCAATTCCACCCCCCAGCTATAGGTTAAACTGGGTGCAGCCTTGGATTCTATACTGAGACTGCTTCCTCCGTTGTTTCCAATTCCAATCTCCTGCAATTCGATCTCTGTTCACTGCAGCGGGCTGGAGAAGCCCAGCTACGGGTGAGGTCAGAGAATTCTGCCCCTGTGCCTTTAGATTGGTCTTTAAATGCTGGAGTTGACATGAGGTCATGTGGGTCTTCACATCCACAGCCACATCATCATTACTGAACCTGCAAGTTAAATGATCGTTAAGCGACGGAATTAAAAATTCAACACTGATCTTACTTTCAGGTTTCCCATAATAACTTTTAGTGTGGCACCTTACAATCATAGAATTCCTACAGTGCAGAAGGAGGCCATTCAGCCCATCGAATCTGCACTGACCACAATCCCAGCCAGGTCTTATCTCCATAACCCCACATATTTGCCCCGTTAACCCCTTTAACCTGTGCATCCCGGGACATTCAGGGGCAATTTTGCAAGGCCAATCCACCTAACCCGCACATCTTTGGATTGTGGGAGGAAACTGGAACACCCGGAGGAATCCCACGCAGACACGGGGCGAATGTACAAACTCCACCCAGACAGTGACCCGAGGTCAGAATCAAACCCGGGTCCCTGGCGCTGTGAGGCAGCAGTGCCAACCACCGTGCCACCGTGCCACCCTAACTGGCTTCTGGAAGTTCGAGTACAGTACATCTACAGACTCACCTCTGTCTGCAGCACAAAGAACTCCAATAAATCATGATTTCCCTTTCACAAAATCTTGCTAATTCTTCCGATTGCCTTGAAGTTTTCCAAGTACACAGCTATTCGTCCTTTAATAATTGACTCAAACAGCTCCCTCACAACAGGGGCCACGCTAACTGGCCTATAGTTTCCTGTTTTCTCCCTTTCTCCCTCTCGAATACAGTTATATTTACTAATTTCCAGTTGATGGAACTTTTCCAGAATCTAGTGAATTTTGGAAAATCAGCACCAATGCATCTACGCCCGGATCTGCCACCTCTTTTAAGACCTTGGGATGAGATCCATCGGGACCCAGAAACCTGTCAACCCCCAGCTCCATCAGTTTGCTCAGTGCCAATTCCCGAATGATTGGAGTTTCTCTCCCTCCTTTCACATGTCTTCTGGCATGTCTGCTTTTTTCCCTAACGAGGTTTCCTTCCACTTGTGATGGACCGGGCGCTAAATCGTGTCCGACCCACGCATCTGCTCTCACCCCCTTCCCTCCCTCCCAGAACCAGGAGAGGGCCCCCCTTGTCCTCACTTTTCACCCCACCAGCCTTTGCATTTAAGGGATCATCCTCCGCCATTTCCACCAACTCCAGCATGCTGCCACCACCAAACGCTTCTTCTCCTCACTCCATCTGTCAGCATTCCACAGGGACCACTCCCCCTCATGACACGCTGGTCCACTCCTCCATTACAGCCAACACCCCATCCCCTCCCCGCAGCATCTTCCCTTACAGTCACAGAAGGTGCCTCTTTACCTCCTCCCTCCTCACCATTCCAGGTTAAGCAGCATTTCACCTGCGTCTCCTTCAATCTGGTCGACTGTATTCGCTGCTCCGAGTGTGGCCTCCTCTACACTGGAGAGACTAAACACAGACTGGGTGACTGCTTTGCGGAACATCTTTGCTCAGTCTGTAAACATGACCCCAACCTTCCGGTCGTTTGACATTTGAACTCAGCATCTTGCTGTCCTGTGCACACCTCTGTCCCTGACCCGCTGCAATGTTCCAACCCAGCGCAAACTGGAGAAGCAGCACCTCAGTATCTGATTGGGCACTTTACAGCCTTCCGCATTCAACACTGAGTTCAACAGCTTCAGACTGTGAACTTTCACCTCCACCACAAACCCTTTCTTTCAAATATACCGTACATTTATTGTCTCAATGCAATAACAGTCCCTCCCTCCCCTCCCCCTGCTCCCCCATCCCTCCCTTCCCTCCCCCTGCTCCCCCACCTCTCCCTTCCCTCCCCCCCCACTCCTCCCTCCCCCCACCGCTCCCCTACCCCCTCCCTCCCTTCCCCAGCTCCCCCGCTGCTCCTTCCCCTCCTCCCCGCTCCCCCACCTCTCCCTCCACTCCCCCGCTCCCTCACCCCTCCCTCCCCTTCCCCCGCTCCCTCACCCCTCCCTCCCCTCCTCCCCGCTCCCCCACCTCTCCCTCCACTCCCCCGCTCCCTCACCCCTCCCTCCCCTTCCCCCGCTCCCTCACCCCTCCCTCCCCTTCCCCCGCTCCCTCACCCCTCCCTCCCCTCCTCCCGCTCCCACACCTCTCCCTCCCACACCTGGCAGGCTCATGTTTTGAAAGTTGCATCTTGTTGCGATCTCTCCCAGCTATGGTTTAATATCCAACACATTCCTCCCTCTCATTAATTCGGATGAAGAGTCAGACGGACTCGAAACATTAACTCTGCTTTCTCTCCCTACAGATGCTGCCAGACCTGCTGAGTTTTTCCAGCATCTTCTGTCCTTGTTTCAGATCCGAGCATGCACAGTATTTTGCTAATGCCTCAGGCTAAGCCCATTGGGTGAATTTTCCCTACAATGTGTAATGAAAAAATGAAAGTTGCCATATTCCCAGATGGCCTCAGGCTGCTCTCCCTGTATTTGAGGGGGAGAGCTGACTGGGGGTGACTTGACCTGAGGATCACCACACCTCAGGCGAGCACCTCAGGCGAGCGGCCAACATATGCTGTTGGCATCGCTCTGCATTCCAAACCTGCCATCCAACCAATTGCGCTAAACCAAACTGCCCCCACTCCTACCCCCTCTGCATATGTACCGTACTCATAACTCAGGAAGAACTCTATTGCAGCCTTAGGTGGGCCGAGGCCATTTAACTGCATTCTTCTTAACATGAAAAATCTGGACCTAAAAGGCTGAAAGTTGCAAAGGGCACCCACTGTCGACAGAAGGCATTTCCTCCTTAGATCCTCCATTGAACTTATGGCGGACAACATGGAGAATTCAACCCCAAAGAGAGAGAAACGCCTGAGAACCTATCTCCTGCTGCTCCCCAGAGAGTCATTTTCGAGGAGCAGTGAAAATAAATGGAATAATTTTGTATAAAATCTCTGAAAGAAGGTAAAACCTGAAGTCTAACTTTTCCTGAAGTAAGTTTGAGATCCCCGCTGATACATTTTCACCCATCCAATTTATAAGTTTATTTATTTATTAGTCACAAGTAGTCTTACATTAACACTGCAATGAAGTTACTGTAAAAATCCCCTAGTCGCCACATTCCTGCGCCTGTTAGAACATAAGAACATAAGAAATAGGAGCAGGAGTAGGCCATCTAGCCCCTCGAGCCTGCCCCGCCATTCCATAAGATCATGGCTGATCTGACGTGGATCAGTACCACTTACCCGCCTGATCCCCATAACCCTTAATTCCCTTACCGCTCAGGAATCCATCCATCCGCGCTTTAAACATATTCAGCGAGGTAGCCTCCACCACCTCAGTGGGCAGAGAATTCCAGAGATTCACCACCCTCTGGGAGAAGAAGTTCCTCCTCAACTCTGTCTTAAACCGACCCCCCTTTATTTTGAGGCTGTGTCCTCTAGTTTTAACTTCCTTACTAAGTGGAAAGAATCTCTCTGCCTCCACCCTATCCAGCCCCCGCATTATCTTATAAGTCTCCATAAGATCCCCCCTCATCCTTCTAAACTCCAACGAGTACAAACCCAATCTCCTCAGCCTCTCCTCATAATCCAAACCCCTCATCTCCGGTATCAACCTGGTGAACCTTCTCTGCACTCCCTCCAATGCCAATATATCCTTCCTCATATAAGGGGACCAATACTGCACACAGTATTCCAGCTGCGGCCTCACCAATGCCCTGTACAGGTGCATCAAGACATCCCTGCTTTTATATTCTATCCCCCTCGCAATATAGGCCAACATCCCATTTGCCTTCTTGATCACCTGTTGTACCTGCAGACTGGGCTTTTGCGTCTCATGCACAAGGACCCCCAGGTCCCTTTGCACGGTAGCATGTTTTAATTTGTTTCCATTGAGATAGTAATCCCATTTGTTATTATTTCCTCCAAAGTGTATAACCTCGCATTTATCAACGTTATACTCCATTTGCCATATCCTCGCCCACTCACTCAGCCTGTCCAAATCTCTCTGCAGATCTTCTCCGTCCTCCACACGATTCACTTTTCCACTTATCTTTGTGTCGTCTGCAAACTTCGTTACCCTACACTCCGTCCCCTCCTCCAGATCATCTATATAAATGGTAAACAGTTGCGGCCCGAGTACCGATCCCTGCGGCACGCCACTAGTTACCTTCCTCCAACCGGAAAAACACCCATTTATTCCGACTCTTTGCTTCCTGTCGGATAGCCAGTCCCCAATCCACTTTAACACACTACCCCCAACTCCGTGTGCCCTAATCTGTTCGGGTACACTGAGGGACAATATTTAGTCTGGTCAATGCTCCTAAACCCGCACATCTTTGGATTGTGGGAGGAAACCGGAGCACCTGGAGGAAACCCACGCAGACACGGGGAGAACGTGCAAACTCCACACAGACAGTGACCCGAGCCGGGAATCGAACCCGGGTCCCTGACGCCGTGAGGCAGTTGTGCCACCGTGCTGTCCATTTACAGCCCCCCGTTCAGCCTGAGTGATAAAGATTTGCCCTGTTTGCAGTAAATTCTGGGAAATTAGCAACGCAAAGGGGTCTGACAATGAGATAAGATTGTTGCAGCCAAGCCGGTGTATTTCTGTCAAAGATGCCAATCACTACATTGGGCATAATAAGCTCCGCAATTATAAATTCAGTATGTTTTTTAATGCAAGCTAATGATTGTCTACTTATCATATTTGCTGCATTTTCAACACAAAAAATTGAACAGGATATTTAATTAAATAAAGTGCAATGCTCGACTCCTTTACAAGCCAAATTCTATTAATGAAAATATAAATCTCCTATTATACGCTAGCTGCAGGACTGAAGGTGCAGAATTAAGTCAAGTGTGAAATATATATTGCCAATTTTACTGGCTGGCTGACCTGTATTCACATGCTCCACACTCCTTGTTATGAGTGAGTGCTGTGGACTCGGAAGACAGTTGCTTGTTTACCTGTTTGAGCAGAGCTATGATACTGAGTTTGAATGCCAATTCCAAATCCCTTTTCCAGCAATCGTATCAAGTCAGGCAGCATGCCTTCTTGGTCACAAACCATTAAATCTTTAATTCAACAAAGATTCTGGAGCTAATATACTCTTATGAAATTTGATGTGGAGATGTCGGCGTTGGACTGGGGTCGGCACAGTAAGAAGTCTCACAACACCAGGTTAAAGTCCAACAGGTTATGAGGTAGCACACTTTTGGAGCGCTGCTCCTTCACCAGGTGATGAAGGAGCAGCACTCCAAAAGCTCGTGCTACCAAATAACTTGTTGGACTTTAACCCGGTGTTGTGAGACTTCTTTCTTATGAAATTTGCAACATGCCTTTGACAAATTTAAATGGCTGAAGGAAAAGTGAGCACTGAGCTAAAGAAGGAGATAAAATTGAGTCAAGACCAAAATCTAGATCAAAGAGGTGAATTTCAAGCAGGGTCTTAAAGCAGCGGAGTTGAAGTGCAAAGGGGCTTGGAGAGGGAGTTCCAGAATGGGATGCTTGAGCAGCTGAAAGTACGGTCGACAAACTGGGAACAGGAATACTCAAGGCGAAAGGAGAAATTCCGGGTGCAGTGATTGTAGGAACAGTTGGGATGGGATAGAATCACAGAGGGATTTAAACACAAGCTCAAGACACTGTGCACCGGTTCACAGAAACACAGAAAACAGGAGTAGGAGGAGGCCATTCGGCCCTTCGAGCCAGCTGCACCATTCAGGATGAACATGGCTGAAAGGATGTTTCATCAATGCTATTTAAAGGGTTCACCCATTGGGTAGAATTTTCCACTCTGGTGACCACGCGATGACGGACGGGAAAGGCAGCACACAACCCACTGGCCAATCCAGCAGATTTCCACAGCAGATTGTCTGCTTTTCAATTCCTGGTACCGG
This sequence comes from Mustelus asterias, assembly GCF_964213995.1. Taxonomy (NCBI): domain Eukaryota; kingdom Metazoa; phylum Chordata; class Chondrichthyes; order Carcharhiniformes; family Triakidae; genus Mustelus; species Mustelus asterias. Next base: position 13,577,149 of record NC_135823.1, read on the forward strand.
CATGAATGTGGAACACGGTGATTCTCACGGTGGAATGGAATGGAATTTGTCCATCCCGCCATGAATGTCCCCATTGGCTCATTTTTTCAGGTGCCACATTTAAATCACACCTGCGCACTCATCACTCTCTGCAGCCCAGGACTGATCGTGGCAAGCAAGAGAATGGCTCCCGGAGGAAAGAACACAACTGCCCCAAGGTTCAGTGACATCCACTGGGAGACTTTCGATACTGTAGAGGAAGGCAGATCGTACATTTCCCCTGCAATGGGAACCGGAGGTCCAGCAGCAGCTTGGAGGCAGGTCACTAAAGGACAAAGAACAGTACAACACAGGAAAGGCCCTTTGACCCACCAAACCTGCACCAATGCATGATGCCTTTCTAAACTAAAGACCTTTTGCCTCTACGTGGTCCATATCCTTCACCTGATGAAGGAGCAGTGCTCTGAAATCTTGCGATTCCAAATAAACCTATTGGACTTTAGCCTGGTGTTGTGAGACTTCTTACTGTTCAATAACCAAGCCGGTTCTGTATCCATTTTACCAGCTCACTGCGGATCCCATGTGCCTTCACTTCTGTATCGGCCTTGCATGAGAGCACGCATCATGGTCTGCACGTTTATTTCAATCTTCTCCAATTTTCTTACCCATATTCTTTGAATGAAAACATTCAACAGCTCATTTTCTAAATGTGTGGATATATAAATGCATCTATAAATATATATTTCATTCTTTCTAAGGCACGCGCTTCCATTGAAATCCTGATTACGACAAATAATTGAGGACACCCATTCATTCTAATATTTAAAACCCCAAATTAATCGGACTAAAATCCTTTGAACTCAATTCCTGGGAAATAATTATTGGATTGTCATTAACACCCGCCAAAGAATGTATTTCATAAGATGTAAGCAAGCATGATAAATTTATTCAAATTATCTACAATGTCCCAGCTGTACGGTGAAAGATAAAGTCATGTTAATTCAAAATGAATTCTCATCAGTATTCGCGAGCCTTCCATTTAGCATTTGAATCCTACACTTTTTGAGAGAAGTTATTTAGTTCAATTATCTATGCATTGCTTCCTCAGGTGCTTTGCATTTAATTAGCATTGTTTAGAGCAGGGCAGTTTATATTTCTGTCGTTTTTGCACTCCAATTGCAGCGATGGTTAAGGAGTGTTTTGGTTGAAGCATAAATATAACCCTATTATCAGGCATCAGGGTCCAGATGAATGAGTTTCTCAGGAGGCAGAATTCACTGATGCTCATCTGAACTTGCTTCCAGAGACACAGAGGCGAGAGAGTCATCCCACCCAGAGAATTCTTGTTTGTCATCAAGTGGCAAAACTATCCAGCTTCTAGGCAGTGCATTCCAGATGACAGGAACTCGCTGTATTAAAATAATCTCTTCCTTGCCCTCTGGTTAGTTTCCCAATGACAGATCAGTATCCTCCACATAGCGATCCATCCAGGAGTGGAAATTGTTTCCTCTGTTTACTCGATTAAAGCTTGCATAATTTGAACACCTCTCTCAAACCTCCTGCCCTGAGCAGTCCCAGTCCAAGCTTTCCCTTAGTCCTGATACCATTCTGGGAAATGTCCTCTGCACTCTGTCCGAGGCTTTTACATCCTCCCCAGAGTTTCAGACACAATGGCCGGTATTTTACGAGCTCGCTCAGACGAGGCTCATAAAATCCCGCCTGAGGCCAGTGGAGAATTCCGTTCTGCGAGCCGGGGCGGGCATGACGGTAAAATTCCAGCCAATAAATTTAAACAATGCTTTCCAAAGTTTGATCATTCACAACAATTTCACTGATCCTGCTTCTAGTTATAGATGACAGTGAGTAGCGGTGGAAGGATGCTTTTCAGAATGGAGATCTGCAGCTAGTGGTGTTCCGCAGGGATCAATGCTGGGACCTCTGTTGATTGTAGCATATATAAATGATCTGGAGGAAAATGTAGGAGGTCTGATTAGTAAGTTTGTGGATGACATGAAGATTGGCGGAGTTGCAGATAGTGACGAGGATTGTCAAAGGATGCAGCGATAGCGGATCCTGGCTTGGGTCACTGTCTGTGTGGAGTTTGCACATTCTCCCCGTGTCTGCGTGGGTTTCCTCCGGGTGCTTCGGTTTCCTCCCATAGTCTGAAAGATGTGCGGGTTAGGTGCATTGACCCAAACAAGCGCCAGACTGTGGCAACTAGGGGAATTTCACAGTAATTTCATTGCAGTGTTAATGTAAGTCTTACTTGTGACTAATAAATAAACTTTACTTTACTATACTGATAAAAATTGTACTCTATGACTGCATTGTTCAGAAAGAATGTGGTTCTTCTTCACTAGTTCCCCTCCCATTATGCTTTGGGGCAGCCTGGATTTTGGCTAAAGTGTACAGAAAATAAATCTGAAATACCTTTTCAAATCCAAAATGGATGCTTTAATTCGTTTAACTGGTTATGTGTGTTTCTATGCAAACAGTAACTTCTGTAATATAATAAGACAGTCAGTGATTCCTATCTAAAGTTAATCCACTCAGTTTTTCAGTAGTCTCATTAGTGTTTTAAATCCCAGAGTATTGTGAAATTCTCTAACAATGCATTTTGGAAGATCAAATTTAAGTGCAAATTGTACAGTAAAAGGCAGAACCCAGAGCATCATTGACATAAAGCGGGATCTGGGCATATAGGTCCACAGATCCCTGAAAGTGGCAACACAGGTGGATAAGGTGGTCAAGAAAGTGTATGGCATGCTTGCCTTCATCGGCCATAGAGTATAAAAATTGGCAAGTTATGTTGCAGCTGTATAAAACTTTGGTTAAGCTACACTTGAAATATTGCGTGCACTTCTGGTTGCCTCACTACAAAAAGGACGTGGATGCTTTGGATAGAGTGCAAAGAAGGTTTACCAGAATATACCTGGTCTGGAGGATTTTACCTGTGAGGAGAAGTTGGATAAATTCATATTGTTTTCACTGGAAAGATAGAGAGGGGGTGACCTGATAGAGGTCTACAAAATTATGAGAGGCATAGATAGGGTGGATAGTCAGAGGCTTTTTCCTAGGGTGGAAACGTCAAGAGGGCACAAGTTCAAGGTGAGAGGGGGAAAGTTTAGAAGTGATGTACGGGGCAAGTTTTTCCACAAGGAAAGTCGTGGTTGCCAGTGGAGGTGGTGGAAGCAGGCACGTTAGCAACGTTCAAGGCTAGACAGGTGAACGGGAGGCAAACAGAGGGATAGAAACCATGTATCGGCAATAAGTAGTGGCAATAAGGATTAGGAATCGCCACAGGCTTGGTGAGCCAAAGGGCCTGTTCCTGTGCTGCATTGTTCTTTGTTCTTTAGTAGAGAATTGAACAGACCCCTAACCTGAGTAGGAGTGAGATAGAGAGGAGCAAAGTTTAACCTTGTGTGACAATGTGAAACAGGTGAGTATGAGTTGGGAACCCATTTCACATCTGCCCGATTGAAAGGAAACGATAACTGTGATGATGTATGATAAATTGTTGACTTGCTCCCATCCCTCTAAGCATTATTGCCCAAAGACCTTCCCGACACCATATTTTTGAAGAGTGCCATTATATCATAGCATTCTGCTTTTCCATATAACTTAGAGTCATTTGTAAACTTAAGCATCTTAATTTCAACACATTTTCTAAGAGCATTTATGAATACTATGCACATTACAAAATCCCTGGAGTGATCACATCTGCCTAATGAAAGTCTTATTAAAATACTTGTAGTGATCCAAATTGCAATTTATATGCTCTGTAAGTATGAAAGCCATTTATTCATGTGTAATAATCGATTTACAGACACTGATGTGAAAAGTTAAATTGTTAAATCTGACTGATACCACGACAGCTATGGAACGATAATAATAACAGGTTAGGCAAAGTGTTGGCAGCAACGGGAAGCAATGTAAAATGCTGCTGTGTCATTCTTTAATTGGGGACGGTGAGATTAGATTAGAATGAATAATTATATAAATTACCTTCAATCCGTGCCCGCTGGCTATCTGAATATTCCAACCATCGGAAACAACTAAACTTTATGATTTCTATCTAAACCCATCATGATTTTAAACACCTCCATTAAATCACTTCTTTGTCCCCTCTGTTCTTTCTGTAATGAAACCACTCTGGTAAATCTCTTCTCTACCCTTCCCAATGGCTTCAAATCCCTCCAAAGCCTAGATCTTGACACAATACTACAGCTAAAGCCTAACCAGTGTTGTTTACTTGTTTAGTATCACTTTTTGGCTTTGTACTTTGCCTTTATTTATAAAGCCCACAGTCTCACATGCTCTATTAACTGCTTAGTAAACACATAAAGTTTAAAGTTTATTTATTATTCATTATTGTCATAAGCAGGCTTACATTCACAATACAATAAAGTTCCTGTGAAAATCCCCTAGTCGCCACACTCCGGTGCCTGTTCGGGTACACTGAGGGAGAATTTAGCTTGGCCAATGCACCTAACTCTTTCACGTCTTTCAGACTGTGGGAGGAAACTGGAGCACACCAGTTCAAGGATGCCACGCTAGGTCGAGACTTATATACCTACTCTAATTCGTGCCAAAATGACGTCACGCCAAAGAGATGGGAGACATAAACATGGGTGGAGATTGCCGTGTCGATCCCAATAATGGCATGCTATGGTATGGTAAGTGATGCAAATCAGCGGCACGCCGGTTTTCTGCGCGGTCCTGGCGGCACCATTTTGTTCCGGTTGGGAGATGCACGCGGGTGTAGATGCTCATGGGGAACCCACAAAATGGCCGACACGCGTATCTCCCGACCTAACCCGCCAGAAAATTTGCGGGTCGCGATGGGAGAATTGCCTCCAATATTTTTCACTGTATTCTAATATATGTGACAAAAGTAAATCAAATCAATTGAACTACCTTTTTGGAAACAACGTCTTTTAGATTTTTAACCACAAAATAAAGTAAATATTACCCAGGGCAAGGAATTGTTATCACTTTAATAAACCTCAGCACTTGCATCTTCCAAAAGGAGGTTCAGAAACAACCTGCTTCCAAAACCAAATGCTCTCCGAGATTCACACTGGCTGTCCACCTCCGATTCAAAACCGTTTCCGCTTCCAAGACAGAGGAGGCTTTCCCCCCACAGCAACTCAACTCCGTTAAACATCCCTTTTCTTTATCTTTTTTCCCCCGTTCACCTCCAGTTCCATTATCCTTAAACACCTCTTTGAACTCAATTTCTCCAAATAGAAACATCTTTAATGTTTTCTATTTTGCCTCTACTATTGGGTCAGTGGGAATTGCAGAATTCCTTAAGTTAGTGGTGACACAGGGGCTTAAGCCCAGCGCTACAGGTGATGCCATGGACAAGCTGGGTCGAATGGCCTTCTTCTGTACTGTAACTTTTCTATGGCAGGAATCTTCCAAAGAACCAGGCTTTGACGGGGTTTAGTCTTGAGACAATCTTTATTGTCAGCCTGGAGTCCTGCTTTGGTGTTGATGAGCTGAATGTTTTACAGGAGACTGACTTAATGTGACATTAAAACTTCCCAGATAGCTCAGGTCATATGAGTTTCCAAATGAGTCTGTTTCAGCATATCTATCAGTTTCTATGCCTCTAGTAAAAATCCATTCTTCACCTTCAGAGATAGATGGTTAATGCCTCCGCAGGTATAATGGCTCTCTGGTAGA